>NC_141542.1:37715000-37842500 GCF_021556685.1 Rattus norvegicus | reverse complement strand
AATGTGCAAGGGGAGCCTTTAAGGTAGAATGCGAGAGTTCCTGCCCTCAAACAGTGGAACGAACAGTCCAGACGGTGACATGACCAGCAGGAATGGACTCGGATAAAATCAGCATCCAGAGGTTTTATGGGGCCCATCTTTCTTTCTCTGAGCATTTCTAAGTGAAAGGAGAGAGATTTTATTTTATTCCCTTGTTGTAGCTACCAGTAAGACTTCCATGCTCCCCTAAAGAGCCACTCAGCCATGAACCTGAAACTTCCCTAAAGAGATCACTGGGGTCCTCATGGAAAAACAGATATGGAAGTGGAAGGGGTGTTGAGAAGAGGAAGGGAGACAGGAGAAGAGAGACAATAGAGAAGAGTGGGGGTCATTGACACATTTCATGTGAATGCATGAAGTGCCATAGAGGAGCATATTATGTGTAATTAATATATACCAATACAAATAACAGATGAAAGTGACTAAATGAATAAGCAGCGAGCACAAGGAGGTAAGCATATGCATTGCACTTGACCAGCAGCCATGGCCCTGTCTTCTGTGATGCAGATTTGTACCTTCCCTGTGAAGCAGTTGCTGGCTTTCCTATGCACGGTGGGTCTCTGTATCCATCTGATCTTCCTTTGTCACTCACTCCCTTGGCGCCACCTGACACGCTTTCCTTCCATTCTTGTGCAAGTCTTGTGCTCTCTTGCCAGGCTATAAGGCTGTGAAGAAGTTGTGACTCTTTTCTGTAGTGTATTTCCTATGCCTTAGTTCCTTTTCCTGTTTCTATGATCAAAATACCCTAACAAAAACAACTCCAGAAGAAATGGTTTATTTGAGTCATAATTTGATCACTGCAGGGATATCAGGGCACCCAGAACCTGAAGTAGCTAGTCAAGTTATTTCCACGGTCAAAGCAGAGAGCAGTGAATTCCTTTTGTACAGAGCAGGATCCTCTATCTAGGGAATGGTGCTACCCACAGTGGGTGAGTCTTCTTACCTTAATACAATCAAGGTATTTCCCTCAGAGATCTGCATGATGGCCCTCTCCATAAGTCATTCTAGCTTTGTAAAGTTGACATTTAACACTACCACATTCTAGAATATATGTCCATTATACACCAAAAAATGTGACTAATAAATAACTGAATGAAATGTCAGTGAAAATTTCAAGGCAACTATTCTACAAAGTTTGTTGCATTGGTTTGATTGATGTGTATTTTGTATTATTTGCAAGACTGCACAGTTGCTGACTCAGGAGACTGAAAAAGATGTTGCACCATCAAATCAATTCTGAAAACTCTATTCACATTGTAGAGATTTTATATATATATATATATATATATATATATATATATTTGAAAACATTAAAGATTATAAGTTATGTAATTGAATTAAAAACTACTGTTTAATTTTGATTGGTAATTGACCTGTATATAACTAGTATTCTTAAAATGATTTTGGGGAAATACTGCCTCATAGCAAACTGTTCATCTTCACAAATTTGGCTAGGAAGAAATGATAAGATCAGAATGTCTTGTACTTGAACCCGGATGGTTCTATGGAGTTCAATCTTTTTCATTCTTCCTTTTCCTTCTGTTTTCTACTATTTTAATCTTAATAGCTAGGCTCTTACTTCTGTAATTTCAAACTAACAATTTAATTCGTTTGCTAGCATATTAGAATACATGGTGAATTCTTTCATATATAATACCACTTTAGATATTCAAAAACATTAAGACATGGAATTTATGGGTTGACTAATATTCTTCTAAGAGTAGACAGGGACTGGAGAAATAACACCGCAGTTAAGAGAACTTGTGGCCTTAGCAGAGGATTTGAGCTTGGTTCCCAGCACCCACATAAGAGAGACACCTGTAACTCCCATTCCAAGGGAATTCACAGGCATCTGCACATAAACTCATGCAGCCACACACACACACACACACACACACACACACACACACACACACACCACACAAAATAAAAATATATACATATTGAAAGGTATGAAATCCAAATCCTTTCTGTTGGGAAAAACAATGGTTTAGGCTTAGCGCGTCTCTTTTTAGACTATTATAACTTATTTTGATGAAATAAACATCTCATGAAATTTACAACCTAACCATGTTAAGCATTTAGTTCAGTGGTATTAAATGCATTCCTCATGTCATGCAAGGATCACTTCCATCCATATTTATAAGTCTTTTCATCTCATAAAACACAAATTCTATACCCATTAAATAGTAACTCTGTATCCCGCTTTCCCCTCCATCCCCAACAGACATTGTTGTATTTAACGTTTGTATGATTTTTGTCTACTCTAAGTGACTTAGATAAATAGAACCACACGTGCCTCCTTATGACTGATGCATTCACTTAGAATAACATTCACAAGGCTCATAAACACTGTTGCAAATTACAGAATTTCATTCTCCCTGTAAGCCAAATATTCCATTCATCTGCCCACGGACATAGGATTCTTCTTACGTTACAGCTACTGTGAATTCTGCTATTACATACATGGCCTACATATGCTTCGTACGAACTTGGTGTTGAGTTTATTTAGACATCTATGTAAAAGGTCACACGATAACTCTATTTTTAGGGATTTACCATATGAAGTTGGTTTATTTTGATTCATTAATTCATGTCAGCTTCCGACTCTTGAGTGTTCTTTAATACAGTCCCATAATGCATCAAAAGATGGAATACTCTTCTAAAGTTAGGATTGGTTCATCAGGGTTTATGAGAACATGTAGCAATTAATGCTGAAAATGAGCCATGCAGTTCTGTGTTTAAAATTCCTCACATACTACTTTATAACAGGTAAATACTTTATAATAGGTAAATTGTGTTTTATATTTTTAAACTACTTAAAACATGAAAAAAAATGTGCAACTAAATTTAACAACATCTCTTAGTTCAACATGAGGAAAATAATGTAAAATCAATATAAAACCGGGACAATTTGATTTCTGCTTTTCATAACATGCAACCTGTTATCTGTTACTAATTGTGGCTGACCTCCATTCAGAAAATATAATTTCTATTAGAAATTTTATTATGATTTATAAATAAAAAAGTTACGCATCAAAATTCACAAGACAAAGCATTATGTCTTAGTGAATTTTTGGACAATTAATGTGGTACCTTTGAAATGTAAGCTGTGGAGAGTCACATTGACTCTTGTACATTCACTATTAAAATGTCATTTTATGAACGTACATATTACCAAAACTGAAAAACCTGTGTCACAGTTAAAGATCAAAAAAACATTTATCTTTATATCCCCCTTATAACTCATGTCCATCACTCACATTCACTCTGCTCTCATCTCCTAATATTTAACCTTCCCTGTTCTCTTTTTCTATATATTAAATCATAGACACACTATATGTTTTATTTACACACATAGAATTTTAGCTACTGCACATATGCGGGAGAACACATGATTTTTTTTCTGTCTGAGATTGTGACCTCGCCTAAAATTATACATTATAAAGTTTGCCCCATTTCATGCAAATTTATAATTATATTCCTTTAAAGCTGAACAGTGTTCTATAATATATGCATATATAAGTTTCATTATTCCTCTCTTGATGGAAAACTGGGTTGATTTCTGTTATTTGCTATATTGAATATAGCAACAATAAACATAGACATGCAAATACCCCTATGGTAGGGCATGAAGTTCTTTGAGTATGTGCCCATGGTTGAAGTTCATTTTCATATGAAATAATTGACCTGCATCTAGAGATCATAAACTTTACCATAAAAGTCACTGGTATAATATATGGAACTACATATGAGTTGTTTCAGATGTGCTTAAACATTTTATAATAGGTAAATTGTGTTTTATATTTTAAATAGTTCAATTTATGTAAAATTCAAATTTAGTGATCATTTTCTACCAGTCATAGGATGCCACATAACTGTTGTTATGATATATATATATATACATATACATATATATATATATAATTTCCTGTATGGAGGGATATATTAGACAGTTGATTCTTCAAACTCATCTAGTCTGTTAATCTCTTCATCGCTGTTAAACTATGTTTTTATAAATAAATTGTCATTAGATACAGACTGTATTGCTATCATTAGAAATGACTTGAATTAGATAAAACAGAGTCCTGTAATAAAAAATTGAGCTTTTCTGAACCTGAGAATTTCCCTACCCAAATAAGTTCATAACTCTTTATGAGAAAAATCTACTCATTTTCTCAAACCATGCTGATGAGATGCACTTGAAGAAGGGCATGTGTGCATACCTGTGTGTATACATACAGTATATATATATATATATACATATATATGATATAGATAGATATAGAGATAGTTATAAATGTATAAATGCATACACATGATATAGATAGATATAGATATAAATATAGATATAGCTATAGATAATAATATTCCACAGGAAGAGCATGTGTGCACACATTTGTATAGACATACATTTTATATATATATGATATAGGTAGCTAAAGATATAAATGTATAAATGTATACACTTGACATAGATAGCTATAGATATAAATATAGACGTGGATATAGTTGTAGATGTAGATATATATTCCACAGGCATGCTTGCACACATGTGAATGGAAGGGAGCACTTGGAGAGTTATATCATAAATAAAACACTTGCTTCTTGCCAATATGACAACAAGAAACAAGTTACTGAACTACACAGTGACATGTTTCAACATTAGTGTCCTGAAAGATGCTTTGACAGGGTTTCGAGCGTTGTCTTCTTTTGTCTTTACCTTTCCAGCAGATGTAAGTGGAAATAGTCTGTGGCAATTGAATGCAATCATTAATGACATCCCACAGATTGGGGACGGGGAGATGGTTCAGCATGGATACCACTTACTTCTCCTCCAGAAGACTGCACTTCATTTCTCAGCACCTCATCTCGAGGCTCACAAGCCTTGCAAGTGCAGCTGCAGGAGTCTAGTTCTCTCTGGGTCTCTGAAGGCACCTGAGCCCACTTGCACATACATGTAATTTTTTTAAAATGTGTAGAAACGGGGCTGGGGATTTAGCTCAGTGGTAGAGCGCTTACCTAGGAAGCGCAAGGCCCTTGGTTCGGTCCCCAGCTCTGAAAAAAAGAACCAAAAAAATCTGTAGAAACATATATTGATAAAAATATTTATTTTATGTTTGTGAGTACACTGTCTGTCTTCAGGCACACCAGAAGAGCGCATCCAATCCCTTTACAGATGGTGGTGAGTCACCATGTAGTTGCTGGGATTTGAACTCAGGACCTCTAGAAGTGCAGTTAGTGTTCTTAACCACTGAGCCACTCCAGGCCAATAATTTTTTTAAATCAGAAATATATGTAAGTGAATTTAAAAATCTAATCTGTACCAAAGATGGCATTTTAAATCAAGAAAAAGTAGGAATTATGCAAAAAAAAGTTGTAGTGGCATCTTATCAAACATAAAGAGAAAGAAAAACCTTCAGTTATTCACATCTTTCTCTCTGTGAAAATACTTCTACAATGATTAAAGACAAACCATTCATACAAACAAGTTATATATTAAGTTGATATAACCATTAAGTTGTGACAACTATTTTCATGAGCCAAATTTTAAAAAATATGAAAAATTTTGATGATATAAGAAGCAGAAATTTCTGCAAAAATTTTTAGATGAGACTAGAATAAGTAAGATTTAATGACAAAAGAGTAATTCCTTGAACATATATTCATATATGTTTTCTTGCAAATTCAAGAGCAAACATGATAACAATTTGATATTCTTACCCAGGAGAGGGCATACCACTCAGTTATCCAATACCGAATGGGCAGTCCAGAAAGTATACATCTAAGTGCCATATAGACCGAGGAGGTTGTATTTAGGAATAGCTATGTATATACACATACACATACACACACATATGTATATGTATATATACATATACATATACATGTATGCAAGTAATAATAATGAAAGAAGAACCAGTGAATTTGAAGGTGAACAAGGAGGGTTATAAGAGAGGTGAGAGGGGGTCATGGGATGGGAGAAATGATGCAATTATGATTTCAAAAGTAAAAGAAACAATAAAAGTTTTAAAATGGGAATGATTCTAAAAAGCAGTTATAGAGAAGTGAACAGCTGCGCAAGATGGTGGCAGCACGCGCCTTTAATTGAAGCACTTGGGAGGCAGAGGCAGGTGGATCTCTGAGTTTGAGACTAGCCTGGCCTACCGAGAGATTTCCAGGACAGCCAGGGCTACACTGACAGATTCTGTCTTGAGAGAGACAGAGAGAGGAATATAAATGCCAATAAAAGCCAGGGCAAAAAGCTACTACACAGAGCCCAGACATCTATTAATTTCTGAGGATTCTTGGTGGTCATATAAATCTGTTTTATTGTCATTATTCTCATCACAGTACTAAATAACATGATTTTTAATGTGGCAAATTCTCTTGCTACACAGAATCCAGGTAGTCCTTTCAATAGATGTGAGTCTCAAGCAAGTGGCTTGCCTTCTGGTAGCCCCAGTTAGGAAACAGAGATGTTGATGTTGTATATACATATATTTCTTGTTAAGATGTAAATGAGAGAATTTTATAAGGTGTCAGGTAGTAACATGGCCTTTGTATCTTCAGTTACTGATATTATTGGTTGGTGACAGTTGTAAATGTCTCATTCTTGGTGGTGGGGAAATGGGAGCAAATGGTATTTCTCGTTGATTTATTAAGTTATTCACTTTGCATCCTGATCTCAGTGCCCCCTCCCTCCTCTTTTCTCAGTCTTACCCTTAGAAATCCCTCCCCTCATTATCCTCTCTACTTCTCAGAGAGGAGAACCACACTGCCCTGGGACATCCAGTTCCAGCCGGACAGTTAAGGGAAGGGGATACAATGGCAGGCAACAGAGTCAAAGATAGCTCTACTCCAATTGTTAGGAGACCCACTTGAAGACCAAGTTGCATATCTGCTCCAAATGTGTAGGGAGCCGAGGTCCAGCCCATGTGTGCTCTTTGGTTGGTGGTTTAGTTTCTGTGAGCCCTCATGGGCCCAGATTAGTTGACTCTGTAGGTCTTCTTGTCCCCTTGTAGGTGTCCTTGACCCCTCCAGATGAGCAAACGGTTCTTAAATCTTGTTCTTGATGCTTCCTGTGACAATTTGACATCTTATAACTATCTAAAGACCTACATTTCTCTCTCACCAACTCTGTTTTTATATAATTACCCTAATAATTTTGTTGACTGAAAAATGAGCAATAAGACATTTACAAAGAGATAGAAAATACCCCATCCCTCCACCCAACTTGCGGAAGATGGAAAAGTTGCCATATTAAAAACCATGTGTTTATGTTACTTAATATTTTAATAACGATAATGTCAGTAAAACATATTTATATGACCTCTGATAATCCTCTCAAATGAATTGGTTTTGTTTTTGTTTTTATTTTTTTTATAAAAAGCATTGTGAAAGAAAGGAACAAATGCTGAAAAATCTGTTGCTAGATCTGTCAGCCGATCTCTGTGCTCCGGAATTAAGGAGTAGAGCCAATTGTGTTCATTTTAGCTCCCTCACAGGAGACACATTGATAAAAATTGCAGTTTCTGAGAATAATTTCAATGGACAAAAAGAACAGAAACTTATTTTTATGTTGCTGTGGACAGTAATATTTCCATTCGGCGTAATGCTGAGGACACAACGTTGGAATTCAGATGGTTTAGAAGCTAGCATATACACACATCAAGCCATATTCTCTTTCTACTAGAATCCTGCTGCAAAGGAGGAGACATGGGTAGACAGAATACATACAAAAAGCCTTAGCTTCATGCCGTAATCGCTCTAAGCACTACATGAATCATAGTGACTGTTGCTGACATCACCCGGTACCTTGTCATGGCTCTGCTCGGGATGTGAACTGAGGCATTGGAACAGGGCACCTTAGCTAGCTCTTGTGTTTATTTCCTATTGATGCTACAGAATACTGATACACCAGTGCCCGGAACGAGCACCAGTATTCAGGAGGTAAGACATGTGGTGATCTTAGGTTTTCCGTTGCACATTACATTCTGCCGCCTGTCACTATGAATCTACTTTCAGTCCATTCAGGCTCTGGAACTGATTCTGTTGCATGCAGTTGTAGGAGTGACAGGGTCATTTCCTAGATGCACATAAGGCTGAGGTTCCTGGTCAACATTTAGGGCTTTTCTAGCTTGGAGCTTCTGCATGCTTTCCCTTTTCCGTACTTTCTTGGCTCCGGCTCTGATTTCAACCAGGAAGTGTTCTCCTTCTATATGTTTTCCTTTGTCCTGCAAAATCTCCTTACCCTGACACGTCTAGCTTTAAATCGTGCACAAAAGAACACATTTATCAATCCCAGAGATCAAGAGGTCGAGGCAGGAGAATTGTGAGTTTTGGGTTAACCGTAGTGAGATCCTATTTCAAACAAACAAGCAAACATCCAAACAAAACAATACCTATAGTCATGTGCACAGTGTCCCCCTGCCATATTCAGATTCATATATTCAATCTATGAACTTAAACACTTTAACATCAGGGACATGGAGCTGATGTGGTTTTTTGCAAGGCTCTAGTTCTAGTTACACAAGCAAGAACTGAGGGATGCCGGAGCTGTCTGTTCAAGTCCTTTCTACTTTAGGAAAGAAGTTAGGGTCTATTCACCTTGTTTCAGACATGGGGCATGAAGTACCTATAATCCCCTTGCAGGATAAACAGCTTTTTGATGGGAAAATACAGTACAACTCGATTCGCTTTGCCATGACGATGAAATGTCAGGAACTTATCTCAACTTTTGCCCCATTTTTGTTTGGCCGCAGATGAAGGAAGTGTCTTAATTTGCCATGCCTCTCAACTGCGCACGTAGCTATCTGTCCTTTGAGTGCATTTGTTTACACTGTCGTTGGTATATTTACTGCGCTATCGATGCAAAATCCAGTCAGCATTTGCCTACCCACCAATTGCCCCCGACTTAATGAAAGTAGAATTCAGGCATTAGAAACTTCTGGATGTCCAGTGCCTGATGATGCTTGGTGACACCAACGTGAACTCCTGCAATAAAGGAGAGAAGCTCATTTCCCCTGGATCTCTCAAAAATGTCTATGGCCCACCCGAATAGCTGAGTGTGAGCTTGCAGAAGTTTAGATGAGGGAGCACTGCATTTTGTAGCAATTAATTTTGCAGAGGAAGCAGTCCGTTTAAAGATGCCTGCAGCACTCACTAAAATGGAGGTTGTTTTTCAAGGCCACTAGAGCTGCATTTGGCTAAGGCTGGCTCATCAACAAAACAACAATGCTAAAATATGTCTTTCTGGTTTTTTTTCCCTTTTTTTTTTGCAAAAGGAAGGACTAGAGGGGCATTGAATTATGCTCACCTGCTAGAACTGAGCAAAGTTGTAATTGTTTAGCCCCGTAGCACAACCCTGCAAGGGTTAAAATGACAGAGATATTAGTTTGTGAGGGCTAAAATTGTTGGCTTGAAGCTCTCGGCGATACGCAGACTGTTATTTACCGGACTTGGTCGATTTACTTCTTAATGCAATAATGACCTGTGAAATGAAACGTGAGCTAGACAATTGTTCCTCATTGTGTCCTCTGCAGCCTCCCTTCATACCCCATTAAACCACCATTAATTCCATATGAAAGAGAGTCACGCACAAGCACCGATGGCCCCTTCCTTTTCCTTCTTGGTCTTCCTTGCCCCCATAATTATGATTTTATCCTTTCTTTGTATTTTTCTCTTTCCTTCCTTCTTTTCTTGAATACAGAAATAATGGGGTACATAGTGAAACATCCCTCTAAGTCAGTGCTTCTGAAAGAGAGCAGCACGTATCACTGGCAGGGTGTGCACGCGCAGCTTTGCCATTTGCGTGCACACAAAAATGGGGACATAAAAGTTTTTTAAGACAAGGAACATTCCGTTAGACCTGCTGAAAGTGGCCCACAGATGTGCAGAATATTCAGTGCAAAGGTAAGCCTGTGCACTGGCTAAACGGGTGGGGTTTCCTGCAGGAGGATTACATGGGCATCCCAAGACATCCCTCCCCCATTTTTGTCAGTAGTCTAATTTTGAACTATTATTTTGTATTTCTTGATCTATTTTAACTTTTCCATGATGCTTCCAAGGGAGAAAAGGGAGGCTCGTGCACGAGAGAGGGGCAGAATCTTTTCTCTGACCCTGTTCTGTGTACAGTGCTATAGCTATGGATCATCAGAGTTTCCTCTTCAATCTTCCTCGTTGCTGCTGCTGTTGCCATGACAGCTGCCTCATCCTCATTTCTGTCCCTGTGGCCGCATTGCTTTGCGAATATTCCTTTGCCTCTTTTGTCAGGACACTTGTGACTATACTCACAGCTTAACCAGATAGTGGAAGCTCTACCCCTTGGTTCAGAATCCTTAAGTTGATCATATTCAGATTTCCCTCTCTGGAAACTCACAGGTAATGTTCATGGCCAGTGGGGGAAACAACATACTTACGTGTGTGTGTGTGGCTTGAGATCCAACCCAGAGTCTCAGGCAGTGTATACAAATGTTCTACCACTGAGCCACATCGTAGCCTGCTGTAGCCAATGTACAGATTCATACATGCAGTGTTCTGAGCACACTGAAAATATTTTAGTCTTGTATTAAATTAAACACACACACACAAAATTAAGTGGTTAATCTCGGTGGGCTGCAAGACACAATGGTTAGATATGAAAGCAAGAGAGAGATTTGTAGAAAGGTGGGAAGGTGACACAGGTAGTATGGAGATGGAGTAGGAGTGGACAGTACACATGGTGTACATGTGTGAGATTATAAAATAACATTTCAACACCCTACAATCAATTGTGGCAAACATGTAAAGAACACCCAAACCCTACTGATAGATTAATCACAGGGCATATATCATCACTGATTTGCTTTTCAGTACTAAAGGCTGAACCATGCACATTCTAAGCAAGTGCTTTTCCTCAAGCTAGACTCTCAACAATTACTATTTTCTCTATTGACACTTTTGTTTTAACTTTCGGCTTAAGAGGTACTTATGCTGCCTTGGCTTGAAGTTATCTTCGAATGGCAATAGTTTCATGAGTATTAAAAGTGATTGTTGTGTATAAGTTTTTACCCAGGAATTAGAAACTCCATATCTTTCATTGTCTATATCCTTAGGAAGAATATCTGTGCGGGGGATGAATGGGCCAAGGAGGTGTGCAGTAATAAAACTCGCTCTGTTCATTGCAATGGCATGAAACTGCTTAGACCTGCCATAGGAATTCACATTGAATTTGTTACACAGACTCACTACCTAATTCTTTCCTGGATGCTTCTTGTATAAAGTATATCCACATTTCTATTATAGCACACATTAGGCCAGTATCAGGACCAAAGTGCCTTCTAAAATCCAACAGCCTGCTGTCCCCTACTTTTACCCTTCATCTTAACCGGAAGGATGTGATGACTCAGAACACATTTCTAGCTGCCTTTTCTAGCTAACAGCCTGATATTAGGTTGCGTTTAAGAAGGATAAGGAAAACGGTGTAAAAATTATGAATGACTAGTTTTTAATGAGTTTTATTTCATTTCCTTAAAAAAACAAACAAAAATACTGAGTGACTTTACAGCTCAGATGGGCCCTACCCTATATTTTACGTTATAAGAAAGTTTCACTAAGTGTTCCGTCTATTTCTTTCTCTGCCCAGCAGGGAAAGGACTGCTCTGGACATTCTGTCATAGAGCATACTTAGTGATGTCATTCTTCACACTACATTTTGCTTAGAGTAGTTAATGATATCAGTTGTGACTCCTTTCCCTGATCACATTATAATCTCTTAGAGGAGGGGAAAGATTAATTAAGCTAATTTTAGTTTCATTTAACATATACTTATCAATTCTGTATCACAATGCAATTAAAATTTTTACTGATTGGCTGGGTGCCTCTTACATTCCAGAAACCGTTAGATGCTTTGTTATATGTATTTAAAAGAGCTGGAAAGTGAGCCTCATGTCATCATTTTAAATGTGGAATAACTGAATAAGATTTAGAGCCTTACAGAGGCTGTGTGTGTGTGTGTGTGTGTGTGTGTGTGCCCACACACATAGGAGTGTGCATCTGTGTTTGCATATGTGTGTGTGCATCTGTGTATGCACATGTGGGTATATACTCCTGTGTGTGTGTCTGTGTATACACATGTGTATCTGTATATGGATGTGTGTGTATGAATGTGTATAATATGTATATGTGTGATGTATATGTGTGTAATGTGTATGTGTGTAATGTGAATGTGTGTAGTGTGAACGTGTGTGCGCATTGGTGCCTGCACATGTGTGAGTGCATGTTTATTTGTCTGTGTGTACATGTGTGTATGTTTGTGAATGCACATGTGAGTGCATATGTGTGTGGTGTGTGTATATTTGAGCTTGTGTGTATATGTGTTATGTCTGTGTATATGCATATGTGTTTGTGGTGTGTATGGGTGTGTGTATGTGTATGTGTGAGTACATGTGTGTGTGGTATGTCTATGTGTGCGCATGTGTATGTGCATGTATATATGTGTGCTATTGGAAGTTTAACTCTCATGCACAATAGCTAATACTCTAATTCTTAGTTACACCCCAAGTGATTTTAAGACTTAAATATTTTTAATGTGTTTTGAAATAGAGTCAGTAACATGACTTCATACACTGGCCAGGGTGTCTCATGCCTCAGCTTCTTAAGCAAATAGCATTAAAACTATGCAACATCATGACAGTCCATGTCTAAGACTTTCATAATTTATTGTCTGTGATTCTTTCTTTGTAGTTTTAAAACTACCTATTTCCTTTCCTGGGTCTACATTCTCTAAAGAATTTTCATGCAATCAAGACTCTGATTTGAACCTCAAGGAGTTATTTTAGAAGGAGGGAGAATTGAAATAGTTGACTCTACTATGACACAAAGTCTGGACTTCTATATTTCTGAACACAATACCCTAAGAACAGTTGTTGGCATCGACCGGCTATTCTTTAAGGCAAAGGAGAAAGAGCTTTCCAATTTGAATAGAAACAAGAATAAAGAGATCAGATATTATAAGATTTGTGGTATTTTCATTTGGATGTGGTATGGAAAAGATTTGAGAACAGCCAGGGTGTGGCCCTCTGGAAAGCCTTCAATGCAGACTAAAATTCTGTTAGTACTTCTCTTGACTTCAATAACATTTTAGAAGGCTTTGAAAAAAATCAGAATAGAGGTGGGGTCTGTAGGAAGCTGGGTCTCAGAAAGATTAATCAAGCTGCAGGAAACAGGGTGAAGAATGGGTTGGAGTAGGGACCAAATTCTCAAACTTGTAAGGACAGTGTTCCAATTGTTGAGATTTGAAAGAAATGCATTGACCTGGAAGAGATTAATGACGACCAGGATGGACAGGATGGCCCTGGCCAAAGAAATAGACAGAAATAGAATGTGTTTCCTTACTCTGAGTTTTCGGGGGTCTCTGGACATTGAAACCAACAATGATTTTATTGTGCAGTGACAAAGTGTCTCAGAGAATTGAGGTTCTAGTAGAAGATATATGGTAATAAGAAAGAAAAAGGTAGCTGCCTATCCTTTGCCCTTAGTGAGTTTGGGGAGGCTGGTGTTTGGGGGAGGAGATACCCAAATATTTAGCTGTATATGAAACCTCTGAGATGGGAGCTTGAGTAAGAAAGTAAAACTAGACTCAAACAGAAGCTATCTGGAATAAAATATTAGGCAAAATACAGCCTATGTAATTGACAAAGAAAAGGAAAAGGAGACAAGCTATAGTGAGAACACTGGGGAATGCACACTATTCTAAGGCAGGGGAG
This sequence comes from Rattus norvegicus, assembly GCF_021556685.1. Taxonomy (NCBI): domain Eukaryota; kingdom Metazoa; phylum Chordata; class Mammalia; order Rodentia; family Muridae; genus Rattus; species Rattus norvegicus. The sequence goes on along the minus strand of NC_141542.1, from coordinate 37,828,713 downwards.
CCTATGTTTGAAATGTTAATAAGTAGTTGAGCAATGTATGGAGTTCTTTTCTGTTTATCAAAGACACAGAAGAACAGTGAGATGACTGGCTGTGGCAGCAGAAGCTCTGAGTTCAATATGGCGCCTGTATGGTTCTGAGGTGCTCCAAAAAATAACAAAAACAAAAAACAAACAAAAACCAAAACCAAAAAGCAAAAAACCAAAAAGTCCAAATACAATAATCTCTGGAAAACAAATGTGTGTATGGGCTACATGGAAAGATGCTGGCCAGTCATACAGTGATGGAAAAACTAGTTTTGAAACAATGTGACTCGAGTGCTTGACCCCTTCTTGGTCTCGCTGTCTGTCACATAATTCCTGGTTCATGCTAAAATATGTTTTGTATCCATTTGTGGAATCATTTACTCAAGAAGTATTTAAATTGGGCATTTATTGTATGTCAGAGAAGTGTTAAACAAAATGATGTCATCAATATTCTTACAATTTATTAAAGTTGACAAAAAGGTTAGATATGATTCATCTATATCTATATCATCTCTTTATCTATTTTTCTCTACCTATCTCTATCTCTATCAGCTATCTGTCTTTCTGTCTTTCTGTCTATCTATCTATCTATCTATCTATCTATCTATCTATCTATCTATCTATCTATCTAATCTTCTTGTTAAGTAAATCAGAATTAAAAATGCTCACATTGGTGGGGAATGGAACATTATCAGTGAAGGCTGTTTCCTGGAAATGTTAAACTGGGCTTAAAATTGAGTAAGAATTGAGTAGGTAATCATATGAAGACAACCTTTCTAGATAGAGAAAGGGTTTATTAGCAAAATTCCGAAGTGGAAGGAGTCTGTACATCTTTGGAAAGAGATGGAGGGACTGAGTGAGGTGATAAGCACATGTAGGAAGAATAAGATTCGAGTCCTAATGAGTCTTTGAGAAAGTGCTCAGAAATGAGGTTTTATTGTTTTTATTGTGGAGACTGATATAGTTTGTGCTGTATTTTTCAAACCCTAGGAGAATGGATGGAGGTTAGATAGGGTGTACGTGTGAGAGATGAACTAGCCATGGTACCTCAATGACTCCTTTTGGTGATTGAAATTACCCAAGGTGGCTACAGTTGAGAATTGTTAACTTCCTGAAAATTAGGAAAATATTTAACGTAAGCTACGGTCAATATAATTGATGAGAAGTATTTTCTTCATCCACTCTGCATATACCTAAACATTTTCTTCATGTTGGGAATGCCAAGTGCATGTAACTCCCAAGGAACCTTAATGGTAAGTCATTTTTAAAATATACATTGTAAAATCCATTTCATCTATTTTGAGGTATATGGGTATTTTGTCTGTTTGTATATCTGTGTACCATGTGCATGCCTGGTGTCTGCATGGTCAGAAGAGGGCATTGGGTCCCTGGAATTGAACTTAGAGGATGTGAGCCATAGTATGAGTGCTGGGAATCAAACCTGGGTCCTTGGATGAGCCGTCATGTCTCTGAGCTGTTGACCCTTCTGTCTTGCTCCTTAGACTACTTTTTTATTCACAACAGGGTTATGGAGGCAATTCAAAGATGTCATCTGCAGAACTGAGCCTCTGAGGTTTAAAATTGGCCACATCCTCCAAGTCCTTGCTTTGTCGTTGGATTTTGTTGAAAGTAGAACATGGATTATTGTTTTTCCTCAAAGAATCCAATACCATTTACTCAATTTATTCTCTCCAATTAGAAGATTAGAAAATGAGCTCTATAGTTGTACAGAGATGTGGTAACTGCTGTCCAGTGTAATAAGCAGCTTCTCTGAAGAGACCTGAACTATTCCATAGGCATAGGGATGAAAATTAAACTCAGTTTGATGTTAAGTCTATTTAGGAAAACAATAAAAGTGAGTTCTCCCCTAGGATAATGACTTCCCTAGCCTTGGGTTCTAGGCCAGGTTCACAGCACCAGGACTGAGTTCCCTCCCATGGAGCAGATTTTTTTCTAACTTTTATCATTCTATTTTAACTTTCATTATCTTTATTTCTCAAAAGAATCTTCTACATCACTGGTTCTCATGTGGAGCTTTGTTGGCAAACTTTGTTCCTCCCAAACAATCTCCAGTGGTATTTGAAAACCTGTCTGTGACTCTGAAGACAACGGCCTTAGTATCTATAAGGTGGCAATCAGGACAGCTACATCCCATCCTACAGTGCCACATGCCTTGCCCTCCCACCCCCAAAATTATACATCTCCAAAGGTCAATATTTCTTAGGATTAATGACTCTAGCTCTAAGAGATTTAACTTTAAACACATGGGAAAAACTGTAAAGAACATCATCTAGCCCTTCTTTTGACGTACTCATCCTATGATGCCACATCACATGTTCCAGAAGCTTTACTTCCTGACTGACAGTCAAAACGATCTGTATGTTGTATAAGTGGTTGGAAATGTCTGTTCCCTATAGATTGTTATCATGCTGTCAGGAAAATGGATTAGTACATGGTCAGTGCAGTGCCAGAGTTCTCTGAAGCTTTTGTGATATACAAGATGAATTAAATGAAGCAATGAGGTATCAGAGCAGTTTAGCTCCAAAAGTACAACTCCTTGGCATACTGTACGTAGTTGAATAATAATTTCTCTGAACAGCAGTAGGAAATGAACTGGAGACACATGACCCAACGGGTCATGAATTTGTATTTCTTCTCATCTTGGTACAGCACTTACATGTAGCATCACACTGATCTGCATTATCAACTTGAAAATTCCATTTCCATGTTTTTATTTGACTATATCTCCATTTCTCGTTGTTCCCATTTTATGCGACAGAAGCTGGAAATGTCATAAATCACTCTCACTGAGAATACCTCATTTATCTGCAGATCAGATGGCAGATGACACATGTTATTTAATGACTGTGACACAGTATCACAGCACCTTCTCCCTGTACTTAATGTCAAATCCTATCAGAAAGCATCATATTGTCTAAACTTTTACTGTTTCTATGAATTCTCTCAAAAATTCAACTTCAGAGATACAGTGGCTAGACTCACATTTATAGTCTGTCAACACTGGTGACAATGTGTTGTTGTTTGTTTGTAGACACTTCCATAGCTTCTGTTTTTAGAAAAAGCTATCATGATAGAATCAGTGTGCTGACTGTTCCTAGGACACAAAAATTGTTCACAGTGGAAATGGAATCATACGCAGGGAGAGAATGTGTGTACAAGGCTTGCTTGAGGCTGGGAATATAGTAGTTCATATGGCTTTGAAGGCAGCAGGGAAGGCAAAGTGTTGAACTTCCCCCTACAATGCCTACCAGGTCTTTGTGCCTTCAGTTCCATAAACAAATCTGGAGTAATTGTCATATTGTTCTGTTTTGAATAGGAAGAGTCCCATAAGCTCATTTATCAGAATACTTCGTCACTGGGGAATGGCTCTACTTATCAGGGATGAAGTGGTGTGGCCTTTTCCAAGGAAGTGTGTCATGAGGTTTGGACTTGGAGTTTCAAATACTCGAGCCAGGACCAGTCTCTCTCTCTCTCTCTCTCTCTCTCTCTCTCTCTCTCTCTCTCTCTCTCTCTCTCTCCCCCTCCCTCCCTCCCATCTTCCCTCCCTCCCTCCCCCCCTTCTCTCCCTGCTGCCTGCCAAAATCCAGATATAGAACTCTTTCTTTACCAACACCAGGCTCTTAATCATGATACTAATTAACTTCTGATTGAACTAATTAAACTTCTGAATGTATGTAAGCCCCAGTCAAATGTTGTGGTCCTGGCATTTCTTTACAGCAATAGAACATTGACTAAGATCTCTCTCTCTCTCTCTCTCTCTCTCTCTCTCTCTCTCTCTGTCTCCCTCTCTCTCTCCATATATATATATATGTATATATATATATATATATGTGTGTGTGTGTGTGTGTGTGTGTATTGTCATGCACAGACTAAAGCTATTAATACATTTGGATATAGCACAGTTTTTCAACCACTAGAAGAATAACAACTTAGTCAAGTCTTATTTCTCTGGAGGTTTCTATTCTGGAGTAGCATTCTAAGAGAAGTCCTTAGTAGTGAGACAGATATGTTAGGTACTTATAGTAAGGATAAGTAAAGTGTAGTAGGGATAAAGGACCTTGGAGGCTGGAGCCAGGAGTTTCCCATACTGCTTGCCCCTTTTCTTCATAGACCCATCTCATTGAAACCAAGTCACTTTCTTCTGTGATGGTTTCTCATGTTCTCTGGCCCCTGTCCCTTAAAGTCTTTCCAGAATGTCATCTTTGTTCTGCCTGGCATGTGGCCATTTACACAGAACATTATTGACCAGGGTAAGGAAGTGAGCCCTAAGTGTAAGAATCTTATGCAAGACATCAGTAGCTGTATCATGCCTCTAGAAGGTTCTGCAATCCTTTCCAGACCATACAAAGATTTATTTTTTAAAGATTTATTTATTTATTATATACGAGTGCTCTATGTGCATGTAAACCTGTGTGCCAGAAGAGGTCAACAGAACTCATTATAGATGGTTGTAAGCCACAATGTGGTTGCTGGGAATTGAACTCAGGACCTCTGGAAGAGCAGTTGATGCTTTTAACTGCTGAGCCAGCTCTCCAGCCCCCATTTGAGGATTTATAAATGAAGATTCCTGAAATCTAACCCAACTATACCTCTCTTGGGCATATACCCAAAAGATGCCTCAACATATAAAAGAGACACGTGCTCCACTATGTTCATAGCAGCCTTATTTATAATAGCCAGAAGCTGGAAAGAACCCAGATGCCCCTCAACAGATGAATGGATACAGAAAATGTGGTACATCTACACAATGGAATATTACTCAGCTATCAAAAACAATGACTTTATGAAATTAATAGGCAAATTGATGGAACTGGAAAATATCATCCTGAGTGAGGTAACCCAATCAGAGAAAAACACACGTGGTTTGCACTCATTGAAAAGTGGATTTTAGCCCAAATGCTCGAGTTACCCTAGATGCACAGAACACATGAAACTCAAGAAGGATAACCAAAATGCTGATGCTTCACTCCTTCTTTAAAAGGGGAACAAGAATACCCTTAGGAGGGGATAGGGAGGCAAAGTTTAGAACAGAGACTGAAGGAACACCCATTCAGACCCTGCCCCACATGTGGCTCATACATATACAGTCAACAAATTAGATAAGATGGATGAAGCAAAGTGCAGGCTGACAGGAACCAGATGTAGATCTCTCCTGAGAGACACAGCCAGAAAATGGCAAATGCATAGGCGAATGCCAGCAGCAAACCACTGAACTGAGAATGGGACCCCCGTTGAAGGAATCAGAGAAAGGACTGAAAGAGCTGAAGGGGCTTGAGACCCCATATGAAAAACAATGCCAACCAAACAGAGCTTCCAGGGACTAAGCCACTACCCAAAGACTATACATGGACTGACCCTGGGCTCCAACTGCATAGGTAGCAATGAATATCCTAGTAAGAGCACCAGTGGAAGGGGAAGCACTTGGTCCTGCCAAGACTGGACCCCCAGTGAACGGGATTCTTGGGGGAGGGCGGTAATGGGGGGAGGATGGGGAGGGAAGCACCCACATAGGATGGGAGGGGAGGGTATAGGGGGATGTTGGCATGGAAATCGGAAAGGGAATGATATTTGAAATGTAAATAAGAAATACCCAATTTAATAAAGATGGAAAAACAAAAGAAAAAAAAAAGAATTCAGTGCTTCCCTCTTCTCATCCCTGTTTATCTGTACTCCTTATGACTGATGGCTTCTTTTTCTGCCCGAGGGCTTTTTGAGTTTGCAGTGGTGGATGAGGGAGTAATTCCCTTTTAGTCACTCCTTGTGATTTTCTTTTGTACAGGTGTATTATACCTGGGGGAACACTAATAATTCTTGGGGCTTTAAAATGTTTTATGAAATCTACTGATTTTTTTTCTCCTCTTCAATTCCTTCCTTACCCACCCCACCCTTTTCTTCTCTCATATTCTTGGGCTCTTTTAAAAATCCACTGAGTTCTGTTGATGTTACCAGTATGTAACTTGGTGTAGGAGCCCTATTGCAACATGAGACTGCATCCATGAAGATAGATTCTCAGGAAGCTGACATGGGAGGATGAGTGTGAGTTCTAGGCCAGCTTGAGCTGCATAGCAAGAGTTTGTATCTATAAAATAAATAGTTAACCAACAAATAAAGAAAACAAAAAATACTAAAGAGATGGTGCTTTTTTTCTTGCCTAATTTTAATGATAAATTCTAAATGTTGGTGGGTAGAGACTTAAGCCTGGTCAACATGTAGGGCTGCAGATGTAGTAAAAACAAAACCAAGGGAGTTCTTCCTTTCTAACACCCATGAATACCCCTTGAGACTCTCCAGTCTTCTTCCTCTCCATGTTATTTCTTTGTTGTTCTTGAAATGGATTTTGAAACCCGAGAGAGACATGAAACTCTTACAGACAAGTAAAGGAAGAAGCTGTGGCTGTTACGGTTCAGGGTAGTTTGAACTCTTAAAATTGGGGGCCTATTTATACTTCAAGACAAATAGATATCATGTTAATAATAGCAGATGTTGCAAGGAGGGGTAGAGTTTATTGCTGGCGAGTCTATGTGGGATCAGAAGCAATAGGGGCTTCCTGTGGTGGAAGTCAACTGGGCAGCTGCAGCTTGAGAAGACAGAGCTCATTGTATTATGGTGGAGGCTTGGAGCAAACTGCAGTGTGATGTCTGTTGGGCGGAGGCATGCTCATGTTCAATATTTCCAGCATGGTTTTTCCTATGGAGCTTAGTCATTCCTCCCAAATCAGAGAAAGTTGATTAGAAGCAAGGGCTACATTTATCCAGTTTGAAGAGCACCGAAGATGCCTCATATTCACAAGTATGATCGGAATATTTATCTTTCCTTCCTCCTCCCACATCTTCTAAATATTAGCATTTAATAAAATACACATTTCTTTCATTTATTTTGAACTCTTTCCAAAGCTAGCAAATACCAGAACCTCAAATGTTATGATAGGATAAGTTCTTTATTGGTTTGTTTTCTTTTCATTCTTTCTGTTTTTACTGTGTGATTCTTTTTCATTATAAATCCTTATGTTTCTAAGTCAAGGAGCCTGACTAATCAGAAGGGCTTCCAGCAGAGGTAGACAAATATTCTCAACATGGTCCTCAGCTCCTCCAGATGCAGATAGCTGTGCTATTCAAAGGAAATGAAGAAGTCAGGTCCATCCGAGACAGGGGATTTCCTCTTCTGATAAAATGTGATAGTGGTTTCATGTTAGTTCTAGAAAGCTGAGGGATAGAGGCAAGATGATGGCAGATGGTAGAGGAAATGGGTTCCTCTTATCATGAATGGCGCTAACAGGAGAGTCTGACACAAAGGTTATACACTTGGGGGTGGGCTTCCGAGACAGAGAAATGGAGGACAGCAATAGTGACAGAAAGGAAGAAATGCCATTTAAACAACTTACAAAAGAGGCTCAGTTTAGATGTTTGTTCTTATTGTTTTGTTTTTCTTATAATTTTGGTTGCAGATGTAATTTTTTGTTCTTTCTTTCATGTGTATGTATGTACTGTGTGTATGTATGTATATATGTATACATGTTTATGTATGTATGTACCAAACACTGTCTCCTTTCTAGACTCCCCATTACTGAGTCCCTCCCTCCACCTCCTCTCTCCTTCTCCTCTGAGAAGGTCACAGCCTCCCCCACAACCCCCTGGACATCCCACATCCTGGTGCATCAAGTCTCTGCAGAATTAGGCACATCTTCTCCCACTGAGGCCAGACAAGGCAGCCCTGTTGATGAATGTATTCCACAACCTTTATGGACAGCCCGTGATCCAGTTGTTGGGGGGAGATCCACATGGAGACTTACAGGGGGGGGGAGGTCTACCCTGTGCATGCTTTTTGGTTGGTGGCTAAGTCTCTGAGAGTTCCCAAGGGGTCCAAGTTAGTTGACTTTGTTGGTCTTCCTGTGGAGTTCCTATCCCCTTCAGGGCCTTCAATCCTTTCCCCAGCTCTTCCATAAGAGTTCCCCATATCTGCCCAATCTCTGTCGTATGAATATCTGCATCTATTTCAGTGAGCTGCTGCTTAGAGTCTCTCAGAGGACAGTCATACTATGCTCCTGTCTGCAAGCAAAACGGAGTTTTATTAATAGTGTCATGGACTGGAGAATTTCAAAATTGCTCATGGACAGAAAAGGAACATTTGGATTTATTTCTCTGAGTAGCCAAAAGTAACTTAGCTACAAGTACATGAATTTTAAGTCTATGTGGTAACTTTTAGAGGGCTTTAATAAAAGCGAAGGTTAGTCATGATTAGCCTCCCCTGTGTGCCAATGGGAGGCATATTGTTGAGTAGAGTCTGAGATGAGCCTGAGCTGTTCAGAATCAGCACATGGGAGGTATCAAATACAACCTCCTAAGAAAATGGATCACCCCTGATAGATAGATTTTGCACACTGGGGAGTCAGTGCTGTTGGCTAACTAACCTAGGTGAGCCCAGAAGTCTCCAGAGAAGAACTCTAAAATTATCATCACACGTATCTATGGCCCTGGCTAAACTCATGGAGTCTCAAGTCCAAACATAAACATGTGGACATAGATAAAGGACTTGCATAAAACAGAGAGGTTGGTGAGAATGGGAAGGGGACAGAGAAGAGTGACGAATAAGGAGCAAGAAAAATGAATATGTGGTGTAACGAAACACATGTATGAAAGCATGAAGCCCACTTAACTTAAGAACATATTAGTGCTTAGAACATGATTGTCAATGCTCAAAGCTCCCAGCACTACTAGTAAAAGTGGCAGCTGTATGCATTATGAGTTTGATAATCAGAACATATAGGATACATAGGAATTTTACTTTTTATTAGATAGGTAAATTTACATAGATATAAAATGTAGTGCAGATTCTTGTCAAGCACCTCTGACACAGGATTCCAAAGTGATAGCAAGTCATCAAGAAGATAAAAGAAAATAGGGTATTTGTTAAGTATATTTAAGACTTTTAACTTACAAAAAATATGAAATGGTCTGCTTCTGATTCCAACAAGCCTGTGTAAGCAAGAATATTTACTTTTATTTTGAACTCCTATAGCCACACAAATAAAATTAAGACACTAACCTGTAGAATTTTGAATATAATTTCAATTCTTAAGTTCTATAAGGGCAAATCCCTCTAATTTCACCATTTCTAATTCTCATTTATCTGGAATCTCTGAGGCATCTCAGATAAGACAAAAGAGGGAAGGATAGATAAAGATGTCAATCAATTTATTTTCAGATGTTATGTTAAACTTTTATTCTTAATTAGGGTGAGATCTAACATTAATTGGGAAACTACTCTCCCTTTTATTATGTCAAAAATGTATTAGGCTACTATAGCTGTCGTCATTTTTTAATTATCAGCACTGAATACATATATATATGATAACATAAATCTCCTGTGTATCCTTCAGTTCTTTTAAAAATATGTATGTTTGTATGTGCATACATACATATATTGAATAGGCATGCTATAATACTTGTGTGGATATAACAGAGACACTTGGAGTCAGTTATGTCCTTATACCATGGAAGTTCCAAGGTTTAAGCTCAGGTTATTGGGCTTACTTCCTGGTGACCTTCCATAATGGGCCATCAGCAACTCATGAACATATCTTATGTGATTGCATATCACCATGCAATTTGATTAACTTGTAAGAATCTGTGTTTAAAAAATTATATCTTTCTAGTCTACATCATGTGTGGTTATCATATGAATATTCAGATCATTTGCAATAGTATTGATCTATTGGGATTATGCCATCATCCAAACACAAGTGTTACAGATATATGGAACACAAGTGTCACAGATATATGGAACTCATGGGTTTTGCAAATGGGTGAAGTAAATTTCCTTAAATTTTAGATACAGTAATATTCATATCCTCTTACAAATCACATGGTAAGAGTTTGGTCTGGAACTGGATTACAGAAAATCAAAAACAAACAAACACACCAAAGGCTTACCAGGTAATGAAATGGGACAGTTAGTACACTACATAAAGATTGCTATTCATGGGTGCATAGAAAACTCCTGGTGTGTAAGGGCTGCCTTTCATCTGAACACTCTCTCCTTCTTACTTTTCTTACCCATCTTTCTCTAGTCATGATACTCATTTTTTCTTTCTTTGCTAGTCCTGTGCTCCTTGTCCTTACATTTTACTAGGGAATGATGCTTAAGTGACGTTAGAATGAGAGACAGTGTCTATGGTTGTCTATTAATTTGTGCTTGGATGATAGAAAAGAACAGAACATATGAGGAAGGAAAGACCTACTTGGGAGTTGAGTATGTATCATGTGTGTTGGTAGACATCGCCAAAATAAACCAATAAGCTTATCTTCAATATGTGAGAGAACGATAATCATATCATCCACTGGCAGTCAGAAGAATGAGATGGGAGATGGGAAGACAGAGCACAGATTTCTCCAAATTCTTCCTTGGTTATAAATTGTAAGTAAAATTACAATTGATTTTCAGAATTATGGCTTTTAACATGTGCATGCCTTGGGTATCAGCTTAATGAGTTTAATTATTATTCAAATTATTATTATGTTTAAGCTAATTTTTTTGTTACTAGAAAATGATATTTTATAGAAGATGCCTTACTGCAGAAAGATATAACCTCAGCTGGGTCGGGGATGATGGTTCAATGCATAAATGCTTGCTGTAGGACCTGGAGAACCTAAGGTTGGATTCCCATCACCATGGAAAAAGCCAAGTGTGGTTGCACAAGTCTGTAACCACAATGCTAGGATGTGGAGATGGGAGGGATCCAGCCTGCCTAGTGGCCAGCCAGTCTAGTCCATTGCTAAGTTTCAGCATCAGCGAGAGACTCTGTGTCAACAAATAATGTGGAGGTTGATAGAGGATTGATAGAGATCAACATGCAGGTTGATCTCTAAGCCTCCACAGGTGCATGCACAGGTGCATGTACCCACACACGCACACACACACACATAAGTAAAAAGCTAAAATAATAACCAAAACATGAACTAACAAATGCTTCCTCTTTCTTGTTCCATATTCCTGAGTTTTCTGTTCTTCCCCGGATATATATCAGGCAAAATTAAAAACCAGACTAAGTTTACTTTTTCTTCTTCTTGTGTTTTCTTTCTCCCCTTCATTTCTCACTTCAAGCATGGATCCTGGCCTCATTTCCAGTGGTTTCATGAATGTTTGCACTTTAATACAAAACTGCTGACAGTAGAACACCTTTAAGGTCCAATTAAATGAACCTCTCCTAGTTGACTTTTGGATGGAAATGTGGCCCTATTACAGGGACATTTTCTAGAGAAGGGCAGCCATAATTTGTGCTCCATTGCAGGTGAGTTGCGCCAGGGTTCTAAGGACCTAGCTGTAGATGGATTTACTACCTTGTCTTGTCAAACTGTTTTTGAGATCCCTTGACCCAACATCCTGTAGGGCTCCTGTCATCTCTCCTCCTTCATTTTTAATATGTAAATATTTTTTAAAGGAGTATGTGCCCTGACTTGTGCTTCTGTACTTTTCTTTCAATCTCTGCCCACTGCAGTGTGCCTTCTTACTACAATTTCACTGAAATTGTACTGGAACATATTAGCATTTACCAAATTGATTAGGTTAATCTGCCTAAGTTCTATCAAGGATAAAACTTGACATCTATATGGCCTTTGTGGTCTGTGAAACTGAATCCGATTTATTTATTAAGATACCACCTTCATTTAATTTCCAAAGCCATACTCACATTTTCCTGTTTCTCTCCTACCTGCCGTTAATCGATTAACAGAGAGGTGGCCTCAACTCCCATTTCTTTGATATGTACTATTGAATTTTTTTCATTTTAGATGAGATATTATGCAAATTAGTCTTCAAATCCCTCTCTCACCTGGTCCTTGATTTGAAATCTTTGGGTTGAGAAGTGAATGTAGTTACATTTTGGAATGCTTGCTTAGTTACTATAAGCTTAGGTTTTGATCTGTAGCATTGCATGTGTGCGTGCATGTGTGTGTGTGTGTGTGTGTGTGTGTGTGTGTGTAGGGGAGGCACCATTATACCCATCATTTCCTCTTTTCTTATATTTACTATTTGGTCTGCTCTTACTTTCAATATTCATTAAACTTTGCTTGTTTACCATATTCTTCTTTAATGCCCCTTCTTTCTCATCTGGAATTCATCGGTACCTTAAACTTTCATCACTAGGTCTGTGATAGTGACACTTAGACCTCTGTTTTTATTGTATACTTAATACTACCCTCCTCCCACAAAACTTCTAGCCACCTATTTATCCATCGTTTTCATTTTCTCACCTTGGAGCTTTATAAACTCACACTCCCCCATCTACCCAGGTGGAGCAAGCATTCAGTCACTCTTAGCTGCTGCTTCCTCAAGCTCCCTCCTTCATATGGCTTGGGAGCCTTACTCAGTTCATTTTCTTCGTGTCCGTTAACACCATCTTTTCTTTTCCATGTCTTGCCTTTGTCATGGAGTGCACTTTTTTCCTGAGCAGCTATAGTAACTGCTATTCTCCATTTTACTACCCGAAACCCTAAAAATCCTGCAGTCCGTATGAAGAAGTATCCTTTGCTCAGATGCAAATGTAATCCTATGGCTGTGTCCACATAAAATTCCTCCTGTCTCCTTGTGCTAACATGACGTACTTCAAGGTCAAAACTCCTTCACAAGACTGATGCTACAACCCTTCCCATGTAACTAAAGAGTTAGTTCTTGGGCTGAATGTACTTTTGTGTGGTGTAACTTTGGATTATTATCTCTATTTCTGGACTATTTATGCCTCATCTATTTACTGAGAAAGATTGAGCCTAGCTTATAAAAGATTATGGAATAATAGACTCTTTCGTACTAATTCTTTATGTTAATTGTCTAAAATGACTGTCACAGGAAAGATAAAGTAATAAATGGTATGACATCTCATTTAGTTACTGTTTCATTGTACTCTTGGCATGACTGGTGTGACACTGAGGTAGAAACAGTCCTTTGAAAATCTACCAGGTACCCTTCTGATAGTGATTATTATAGCTGAGATGCAAGTACACAATTTATATCCCCCCACCCTAGAAATAGTGGAACACCCTGATTTAAGCATTTTTCACTTGAGTATCTTTTTAGATATATTTTATTATTTCATGTGTAAGAGTGGTTTGCTTGCATGCATGTAAGTGCATGCATACCTGGTGTCCATGGAGGTCAGAAGAAGGTGCCATATTCCCTGGCACCCTGCAGTTACAAGGAGGTGTGAGCTGCCAGGTGGATGCTGGGATTCAATGGTGGGTTTTCTTCAAGAGCAGCAAGTGTTTTTAACTGCGGAACCAACTGCGCAACCCCTCACCCAAGATTTTATTATTAATCATTTTATTTGTTTGTATTTCCAATGATATTCCCCTTTCTGTTTGCCCCTCCACAAAACCCCTACCCATCCCCCTTCTCCTCCCTCCCCTTTGCCTCTATGTGCTTCTCCATCCACTCAACCACTCCTGCCTCACCACGCTAGCATTCCCCCTATGCTGGGGCGTCAAGCCTCCAGAAGACCAAAGGCCTCTCCTCCCATTGCAACAGATAAGGCGATCCTCTGCTGCATATGCAGCTGGAGCCATGAGTCCCTTTGTGTATCCTATTTTCACCCAAGAATCTTGATCTGAGCATCTCACTTGGCCATCTAGAATTGAGGTCTTTACTAGGTCATCTTGAATGGAACATCACAGGCCCACCTTTCTTGAACATTGTGTGAAAACCATGACTTGTGTGTTTACTGCCAGTTGAGCTTTCTAGGAATTAAAACAGAAAGCATGAACCACAGTATAGAATAGGGGGATTCTCAAGTCATAATCTGATTAATAAGGGAAAGATATTTTATCATTCAAGCATTGGCTGGCATTCAATCTTGGCATTCAAGCTTTTTTATTTACAGTATAAATATGAAGCTTTGATAGTTAATTCTCCACCATATGGTATATTAGTTTGAAAAACAACAAAATAATATTTTTATTTCATCTGGTTTAGAATTATATCGACTAACCAGAATTTTTATTTATCTGTTTTTTTCTCATATAATTCTCCACATTGCTTAGAGAAATATATCCATTAACTATAGCTATCAAGTACTAAATACCCTAATTGTAAGGAGAAAGGAAAGTTTATTGTGACATAGTAAAACAAATAAAAAGATAAGATACAAATAAGCTGTAACAAAACAAGAAAATAGTGCTTTTTTGCACTATGCCCATTCCAAGGTAGGCAAACCTAGTTGAAACAGCCAATGCTAAAAATCTACAAAATGGAAATATTTATTTAGAAATATAACAAATGTTTCAATCATTTAAATATCCCCCAAATCTTGTCTCTTTCTTAAGATTGCAAAGGGAAAAAAATCCAGATAACTAGAAAAGGCTTCTCTGCAATTTACTTAAGTCCTTCATATATATTTTCTCTTACTTTAAAAAAAATAGCTCTACTGTTTAAAGAATGTCTCTAAATGTATATGTTTCTATTTGGGTATGGATAGATGGGTGCAGTTGTGAGTGTGGATGGCCATTGAGTCTAGAAATGGTGTTAGATTCCCTTGAGCTGGAGTCACATATAGGGGTTTGTAAGCCCACACAGATGTTAGGAACCAAACCGGGTGCTATGTAAGAGCATTATATGCTAAAACTTCTACACCATCTCTCTCCTCCTACATGTCTTTTTATTGTACTTCCTATGAATGCATACGAATGTTGCATACAGAGTTATCCAAGCACATGTGATATGTCATTATTGTGATGTCTTTCTCAAAGTTCTGTGCTATGAAAATAGAGGGCTATTTGTTTCTATTTTAATTACTAGTACAAATTCTAGAAAAACTCAATAGTATTTTAGGAAGGCAAGTACAAAGTTACCCTCCAACACACATAAACACACACACACACACACACACACACATGCACACACACACACACACAATGATTTCTTTTAATTTTATGTCCCAGAGAAAAAATGTGATAATTTAAGTTCTGTATACTATTGATTACCCCCACACAAATTGCACGTGCACACCACAATATGTATAGTGATATTTGGTTGTCAGAGGACAATTTGCAGGAGTTGGGTTCTGTGGAATCAAACTCAGTTCACTGAAGTTGACAGCAAGCACCTGCACTTGCTGGGCTATCTTGACTATCCTGAATTCTCTATTCTTTATTGAGGTTCTGAAACATAAAAAGATATGCAATTTATCTTTGAAAATTATATTGAGCTGTGGTAGATTGTAAATATTTAGATAGAATTGTTGGTTTCAAGTAAAACAATGAAGCTGAAATGTTGTCTGTTTCTCCCCAATAAAAAATTGTTGACTCCTTATCTATAAAATCCCCATATATTTATTTAGAGCTCATGAAATAATTAATGTATGAAAGTTCCCTACAATTCCAGCTTAGCACTAATTCACACTTATAATGACAGGTTCTATTTTCATTTTTTTGATACTTTATCTCACTGTACATGAACTTGAGTATATGAGAAGAAGAAGGTAAAAGCTGGCCAACTGATTTCTCTTTCTGATTGGTCGTAGTAAAAGGCTATCATAGCCTACCAGAATTATGATTTAAAATTATTTAAATGCACTGTGAATATGTTTTTCCTAATGAGAATGATTTAAAATGGCATGAAGGACTAGAGAAATACACTCAAGAATAAGTTACCGATTCCTATGATTGACTCTCAGCTGACCTATTGGAGTTGCTGGAAGATGTGAGTGGCTGACGTTTAGTGAGCTTTGGGGAGTTGAGGGTCAGCTCACTGATTTTTTTCCTGCTTCTAGTATAACAGCTTCAGACACAATATCACCAGTGATGCCAGACAAAAACTTTCAAAGCCTTCGCAAATAGATAACTGAATAGTAAAGATAGTTCACGGGATGTAGTGTAATCCAGGGTTACTGTCATGGTTATCAAGACCAGTATCTTCATAGAATTTTTTTGGGGGGGGAAGTCTGTACTTATTTCTCTTTTAAAGAGAGTACATGTTCAGTGGCTGGGATAAAGTGTTGTAAATCCTGCCTAAATTTAGCTTGAATAAACCAGTCAAGAATTTAACCTCTGTTTGACAAACTAATTGGTTTGAGTTTTAAAGCCATCAGCTATGTAATAAAACTGTATGAAGTCAATTAGGGTGAACTGATTATGTCCAGACAGTTTTATTTCTGAGAAAGGTTGTTAGCTGTTGAATTCTGAGTTGCTTACCGGACCCCTAAGGATGACTCAGCCTTTTGAGTAAGTGTGAGCATTTTGGTTCCTTACAGATTTTATAGGACTTTCAGGTAATAGACTGTATTTTGCCAAAGGAGACAATATTACAGGTCTTTATGGGAGAGATGGATAATTTATTAATGTTAGTTCTTTCCTCCGAATGATCTGTGGTGGTTTGAATAAGAAAAAGGCCCCCAAAGGCTCACATGTGTGAATGGTTAGTTGTCATCATGTGGTGGCACTATCTGGGAGGGATTAGGAGGTGTGGCCTTGTGGAAGTAGGTGTGGTCTTGCTCTGCTCCTAGAGATGGGTTTTGAGGTTTCAAAAGTCCAGTGGCTTCCTTTCTCTTCTTGCTGCCTGCTGACACCTGTGTGGTACTCTCAGGTACTTTTGTCTGCATACCACCATGCTCATGTCAGGATGATAATAGACTAAACCTTTGAAATTGTAAGCAAACTCCAATCAAATGTTTTCCTTTAGAATAGTAGACATGGTCTTGGTGTTTCTTTACAGCAGTAGAACACTGAGCGAGGCATGATGCCAAGGTAGACCTGGGAGGAAGGACTAAGATTTTGAGATGGGGACACAACTCATTATCCATGTATTCCTGTCTTCTGTTTGAAAGTGGTGAGAAAAATCAAGGGCTCAACTATTCACAGACAGAGAATGGGAACTCTTATTAGGACACTAAGGCAGAGAATCTGGGCAAGAGAGCTCTTTTAGGGCAAGGATACAAGGGGAGATGGGATAAAATGGTATTCCTCACACCTGCAATTGCCCAATGCAGCAAGTGTGAGGAGGTAGCTCAGTTAGCAAAGTGCCTGCCGTTAGAGCACAGAAACCGGACCTCCAACATCCATGAAGATCTAACAGCTAGGCGTGACTATTCATATCTATAACTCTAGAGAGATGCCACTCAAGTATTGGGACTAGAGTTTGGACCTCCAGCATCCATGATGACTTAACAGCTAGTCGTGGCTGTTCATATCTATAACTCTAGAGAGATGCCATTCAAGTATTGGGACTAGAGTTGGACCTCCAGCATCCATGAAGACCTAAGAGCTAGGAGTGGTTGTTTGTATCTATACTCTAGCTCTAGGGAGATAGGGGTAAAAGGATCATTACAACTTTCTTTCTACCCTGAGTATCCAGTCAATGAGCTCCTTGTTCGAGAGTGACTTCAAAATATAAAGATGCAAAGTGATGGTGGAGGAAGATAAGGGATGTTGACCCCTAATCTCCACTTGTACACACACATGCAAAATTTTTCCAGGTTAAAAAATATGAATATATATGTACATTATATATATATTATAATTAGAACAAATAACCTATGCAATTGATAATCATTTTACATGCACATACACATATACACACACTTCATAAGGGCAGAGGTCAAATATGTCCTCCATGCTTTTGCCTTCAGTATAGTAATTCTCCCCAAATACTTGTGAAACTCGTGAAAAAAATCTCAAGCCACAGAATATTCTTCCTAAGTAACATAGATATGGAAAGTCATCAGTCACATAGTTCAGGGCTTTACTGTTATATGGTAATGCCCATAATCCACTATGAAAGTATTTCACAGTATTGAACAAAATACATTATATGGTTTTAAACATTTAATTTTCAAGACATTTTTCCTCAAAATGCCTCATTGGAAAATAAAATAGTGCTGTATCTCTAGCAGGCAGACAGGGTCCCCATAATGAGCATGTGATAATTATAGCCATGGACAGAGTTTAATTTGAACAGGATCATCATCACTGTAGCCCTTTTAGATATTGTTGGCAGAGTAAACTGAGTGTGGTGTCAAATGCCTGCACTTCCTGTAGACAAGGATCTGTGCAAGAAGGACCACGTGTTTTAGAGTAGCCAGGGTAATGCAATGCTACTCTGATCTATCTCATAAACAATTTAAAAATATTATTAAAAAGGAACATGACAGACTTAAAACAAAGCCCTAACCATTAACTGTCAGACTCTACCACAAAATGTTGATATGGAAGGTCAGAGAATAATTTCATTTCAAGTGCAAGCGTGAAAAATTGTATCAAGGCAAAGTGTGACATTTGGTTATTGAGAAACATAAAGTTATAGAGATACTTAACCTATGTCTTAACAATCCCAGCCCATGGCATCTAGACTGCAGGAATAGAGATTCGTGCTTTTGTTTCTAACAGAAGCCTGGATGTGAATGTTAGTTGAGGTTTCACTTGTCATAGTTGAGAACTAGAAATAAACTGAATGTCCTTCACTAGTAGTATGGATAAACAAAATTATTTCTGTATATGAAGCTAACATTCCCCAAGTGTAAAAGAATATATGATTGATGTATATTTTTAATGAGATGATTCTAAAAGTTTAAAGAAGCTAGTATATAAAGGGTATATGGTATATACCCCCATATCCCATATTCCCCATAGTGTATGGTATGGGAAAGGTATTTGTATGTAGGAAGGCTAGGAAGTATTAGGAATGGTGGATTTTAATCCTGACTGTGATAACAGTTTTATAAATCTTTATATATTTGTTTAACTCAATTGACCTGGATGATAAATCAAAAAAATAGTACCACATAATATCTTTCAAAATTGAACAGAAAAATCCCTCAACACATAATATTGGGAAAACTACATAAATATCTGACACCTAAAGGCAGTGGCATTCTCTCAGGTCAATAAATGAAACTTATGGGTGTTGGACTCTATGGTACAGCTCTCTTGGATGGTAAAATATAAAATTCAATTGTAGTATCACTTTCAAAACCATAAAATAATTATTACATGGAAACTTACCTTTAATTACTTAAAATCCAGACGATGTGATCTTGCCTGAACCCACCATTTTATTATCCAGCTATGCATCTCCTCTCTCAGCATATGTTCTGCCCATTAATTAACATACAGCAGTATTTGAAAGAAAGAGAAGATTAGGGACCAGATATTAGAGAAAGTATTGCTTAGGGGCCAGCATATTGATAGAACAGGGGAGCATTGGCAGTTTTCTTATAGATGCGGCCTTTTCCCTATTCATCTGGAGTCAGTGGAAACTATATATTTATTAAATGATTGACACTTATGTTGCTTGGGAATCACGGGAATTTCCTTCCTAGATCACATCAGTAGTTGGCCATGTCTGAAAATCTCACTTTTGGCTTAGGTGGTGCATTTGTGAGGGCACTAGCTCTTTCCCTACAGAATATCTGATCACTGTTTCTCTAAGTTACTATTTTCTCTTCTTTTTTTTTTTTTTTTGATTTTTTTTTTATTAACTTGAGTATTTCTTATATACATTTCGAGTGTTATTCCCTTTCCCGGTTTCCGGGCAAACATCCCCCTCCCCCCTCCCCTTCCTTATGGGTGTTCCCCTCCCAACCCTCCCCCCATTGCCGCCCTCCCCCCACCAGTCTAGTTCACTGGGGGTTCAGTCTTAGCAGGACCCAGGGCTTCCCCTTCCACTGGTGCTCTTACTAGGATATTCATTGCTACCTATGGGGTCAGAGTCCAGGGTCAGTCCATGTATAGTCTTTAGGTAGTGGCTTAGTCCCTGGAAGCTCTGGTTGCTTGGCATTGTTGTACATATTGGGTCTCGAGCCCCTTCAAGTTCTTCCAGTTCTTTCTCTGATTCCTTCAATAGGGGACCTATTCTCAGTTCAGTGGTTTGCTGCTGGCATTCGCCTCTGTATTTGCTGTATTCTGGCTGTGTCTCTCAGGAGCGATCTACATCCGGCTCCTGTCGGTCTGCACTTCTTTGCTTCATCCATCTTGTCTAATTGGGTGGCTGTATATGTATGGGCCACATGTGGGGCAGGCTCTGAATGGGTGTTCCTTCAGTCTCTGTTTTAATCTTTGCCTCTCCCTTCCCTGCCAAGGGTATTCTTTTTCCTCACTTAAAGAAGGAGTGAAGCATTCACATTTTGATCATCCGTCTTGAGTTTCGTTTGTTCTAGGGATCTAGGGTAATTCAAGCATTTGGGCTAATAGCCACTTATCAATGAGTGCATACCATGTATGTCTTTCTGTGATTGGGTTAGCTCACTCAGGATGATATTTTCCAGTTCCAACCATTTGCCTACGAATTTCATAAACTCGTTGTTTTTGAGAGCTGAGTAATATTCCATTGTGTAGATGTACCACATTTTCTGTATCCATTCCTCTGTTGAAGGGCATCTGGGTTCTTTCCATTTTCTGGCTATTATAAATAAGGCTGCGATGAACATAGTGGAGCACGTGTCTCTTTTATATGTTGAGGCATCTTTTGGGTATATGCCCAAGAGAGGTATAGCTGGATCCTCAGGCAGTTCAATGTCCAATTTTCTGAGGAACCTCCAGACTGATTTCCAGAATGGTTTTACCAGTCTGCAATCCCACCAACAATGGAGGAGTGTTCCTCTTTCTCCACATCCTCGCCAGCATCTGCTGTCACCTGAGTTTTTGATCTTAGCCAATCACACTGGTGTAAGGTGAAATCTCAGGGTTGTTTTGATTTGCATTTCCCTTATGACTAAAGATGTTGAACATTTCTTTAGGTGTTTCTCAGCCATTCGGCATTCCTCAGCTGTGAATTCTTTGTTTAGCTCTGAACCCCATTTTTTAATAGGGTTATTTGTTTCCCTGCGGTCTAACTTCTTGAGTTCTTTGTATATTTTGGATATAAGGCCTCTATCTGTTGTAGGATTGGTAAAGATCTTTTCCCAATCTGTTGGTTGCCGTTTTGTCCTAACCACAGTGTCCTTTGCCTTACAGAAGCTTTGCAGTTTTATGAGATCGCATTTGTCGATTCTTGATCTTAGAGCATAAGCCATTGGTGTTTTGTTCAGGAAATTTTTTCCAGTGCCCATGTGTTCCAGATGTTTCCCTGATTTTTCTTCTATTAGTTTGAGTGTGTCTGGTTTGATGTGGAGGTCCTTGATCCACTTGGACTTAAGCTTTGTACAGGGTGATAAGCATGGATCGATCTGCATTCTTCTACATGTTGCCCTCCAGTTGAACCAGCACCATTTGCTGAAAATGCTATCTTTTTTCCATTGGATGGTTTTGGCTCCTTTGTCAAAAATCAAGTGACCATAGGTGTGTGGGTTCATTTCTGGGTCTTCAATTCTATTCCATTGGTCTATCTGTCTGTCTCTGTACCAATACCATGCAGTTTTTATCACTATTGCTCTGTAATACTGCTTGAGTTCAGGGATAGTGATTCCCCCTGAAGTCCTTTTATTGTTGAGGATAGCTTTAGCTATCCTGGGTTTTTTGTTATTCCAGATGAATTTGCAAATTGTTCTGTCTAACTCTTTGAAGAATTGGATTGGTATTTTGATGGGGATTGCATTGAATCTGTAGATTGCTTTTGGTAAAATGGCCATTTTTACTATATTAATCCTGCCAATCCATGAGCATGGGAGATCTTTCCATCTTCTGAGGTCTTCTTCAATTTCTTTCCTCAGTGTCTTGAAGTTCTTATTGTACAGATCTTTTACTTGCTTGGTTAAAGTCACACCGAGGTACTTTATATTATTTGGGTCTATTATGAAGGGTGTCGTTTCCCTAATTTCTTTCTCGGCTTGTTTCTCTTTTGTATAGAGGAAGGCAACTGATTTATTTGAGCTAATTTTATACCCAGCCACTTTGCTGAAGTTGTTTATCAGCTTTAGTAGTTCTCTGGTGGAACTTTTGGGATCACTTAAATATACTATCATTTCATCTGCAAATAGTGATATTTTGACCTCTTCTTTTCCGATCTGTATCCCTTTGATCTCCTTTTGTTGTCTGATTGCTCTGGCTAGAACTTCAAGAACTATATTGAATAAGTGGGGAGAGAGTGGGCAGCCTTGTCTAGTCCCTGATTTTAGTGGGATTGCTTCAAGTTTCTCTCCATTTAGTTTAATGTTAGCAACTGGTTTGCTGTATATGGCTTTTACTATGTTTAGGTATGGGCCTTGAATTCCTATTCTTTCCAGGACTTTTATCATGAAGGGGTGTTGAATTTTGTCAAATGCTTTCTCAGCATCTAATGAAATGATCATGTGGTTCTGTTCTTTCAGTTTGTTTATATAATGGATCACGTTGATGGTTTTCCGTATATTAAACCATCCCTGCATGCCTGGGATGAAGCCTACTTGATCATGGTGGATGATTGTTTTGATGTGCTCTTGAATTCGGTTTGCCAGAATTTTATTGAGTATTTTTGCGTCGATATTCATAAGGGAAATTGGTCTGAAGTTCTCTTTCTTTGTTGTGTCTTTGTGTGGTTTAGGTATAAGAGTAATTGTGGCTTCGTAGAAGGAATTCGGTAGTGCTCCATCTGTTTCAATTTTGTGGAATAGTTTGGATAATATTGGTATGAGGTCTTCTATGAAGGTTTGATAGAATTCTGCACTAAACCCGTCTGGACCTGGGCTCTTTTTGGTTGGGAGACCTTTAATGACTGCTTCTATTTCATTAGGAGTTATGGGGTTGTTTAACTGGTTTATCTGTTCCTGATTTAACTTCGATACCTGGTATCTGTCTAGGAAATTGTCCATTTCCTGAAGATTTTCAAATTTTGTTGAATATAGGTTTTTATAGTAAGATCTGATGATTTTTTGAATTTCCTCTGAATCTGTAGTTATGTCTCCCTTTTCATTTCTGATTTTGTTAATTTGGACGGACTCTCTGTGTCCTCTCGTTAGTCTGGCTAAGGGTTTATCTATCTTGTTGATTTTCTCAAAGAACCAACTTTTGGTTCTGTTGATTCTTTCTATGGTCCTTTTTGTTTCTACTTGGTTGATTTCCGCTCTGAGTTTGATTATTTCCTGCCTTCTACTCCTCCTGGGTGTATTTGCTTCTTTTTGTTCTAGAGCTTTTAGGTGTGCTGTCAAGCTGCTGACATATGCTCTTTCCTGTTTCTTTCTGCAGGCACTCAGCGCTATGAGTTTTCCTCTTAGCACAGCTTTCATTGTGTCCCATAAGTTTGAGTATGTTGTATCTTCATTTTCATTAAATTCTAAAAAGTTTTTAATTTCTTTCTTTATTTCTTCCTTGACCAGGTTATCATTGAGTAGAGCATTGTTCAATTTCCACGTATATGTGGGCATTCTTCCCTTATTGTTATTGAAGACCAGTTTTAGGCCGTGGTGGTCCGATAGCACGCATGGGATTATTTCTATCTTTCTGTACCTGTTGAGGCCCGTTTTTTGACCAATTATATGGTCAATTTTGGAGAAAGTACCATGAGGAGCTGAGAAGAAGGTATATCCTTTTGCTTTAGGATAGAATGTTCTATAAATATCCGTTAAGTCCATTTGGCTCATGACTTCTCTTAGTCTGTCTACATCACTGTTTAATTTCTGTTTCCATGATCTGTCCATTGATGAGAGTGGGGTGTTGAAATCTCCCACTATTATTGTGTGAGGTGCAATGTGTGTTTTGAGCTTTAGTAAGGTTTCTTTTACGTATGTAGGTGCCCTTGTATTTGGGGCATAGATATTTAGGATTGAGACTTCATCTTGGTGGATTTTTCCTTTGATGAATATGAAGTGTCCTTCCTTATCTTTTTTGATGACTTTTAGTTGGAAATTGATTTTATTTGATATTAGAATGGCTACTCCAGCTTGCTTCTTCTGACCATTTGCTTGGAAAGTTGTTTTCCAGCCTTTCACTCTGAGGTAGTGTCTGTCTTTGTCTCTGAGGTGTGTTTCCTGTAGGCAGCAGAATGCAGGGTCCTTGTTGCGTATCCAGTTTGTTAATCTATGTCTTTTTATTGGGGAGTTGAGGCCATTGATATTGAGAGATATTAAGGAATAGTGACTATTGTTTCCCTTTATATTCATATTTGGATGTGAGGTTATGTTTGTGTGCTTTCATTCTCTTTGTTTTGTTGCCAAGACGATTAGTTTCTTGCTTCTTCTAGGGTATAGCTTGCCTCCTTATGTTGGGCTTTACCATTTATTATCCTTTGTAGTGCTGGATTTGTAGAAAGATATTGTGTAAATTTGGTTTTGTCATGGAATATCTTGGTTTCTCCATCAATGTTAATTGAGAGTTTTGCTGGATACAGTAACCTGGGCTGGCATTTGTGTTCTCTTAGGGTCTGTATGACATCAGTCCAGGATCTTCTGGCCTTCATAGTTTCTGGCGAGAAGTCTGGTGTGATTCTGATAGGTCTCCCTTTATATGTTACTTGACCTTTTTCCCTTACTGCTTTTAATATTCTTTCTTTATTTTGTGCGTTTGGTGCTTTGACAATTATGTGACGGGAGGTGTTTCTTTTCTGGTCCAATCTATTTGGAGTTCTGTAGGCTTCTTGTATGTCTATGGGTATCTCTTTTTTTAGGTTAGGGAAATTTTCTTCTATGATTTTGTTGTAGCTATTTACTGGTCCTTTGAGCTGGGAGTCTTCACTCTCTTCTATACCTATTATCCTTAGGTTTGATCTTCTCATTGAGTCCTGGATTTCCTGTATGTTTTGGACCAGTAGCTTTTTCCGCTTTACATTATCTTTGACAGTTGAGTCAATGATTTCTATGGAATCTTCTGCTCCTGAGATTCTCTCTTCCATCTCCTGTATTCTGTTGGTGAAGCTTGTATCTACAGCTCCTTGTCTCTTCTTTTGGTTTTCTATATCCAGGGTTTTTCCATGTGTTCTTTCTTGATTGCTTCTATTTCCATTTTTAATTCCTTCAACTGTTTGATTGTGTTTTCCTGGAATTCTTTCAGGGATTTTTGCGATTCCTCTCTGTAGGCTTCTACTTGTTTATTAATGTTTTCCTGTGTTTCCCTAAGTGTGTTCATGTCTTTCTTGAAGTCCTCCAGCATCATGATCAAATATGATTTTGAAACTAGATCTTGCTTTTCTGATGTGTTTGGATATTCCATGTTTGTTTTGGTGGGAGAATTGGGCTCCGATGATGGCATGTAGTCTTGGTTTCTGTTGCTTGGGTTCCTGCGCTTGCCTCTCGCTATCAGATTATCTCTAGTGTTACTTTGTTCTGCTATTTCTGACAGTGGCTAGACTGTCCTATAAGCCTGTGTGTCAGGAGTGCTGTAGACCTGTTTACCTCTCTTTCAGTCAGTTATGGGGACAGAGTGTTCTGCTTTCGGGCGTGTAGTTTTTCCTCTCTACAGGTCTTCAGCTGTTCCTGTGGGCCTGTGTCTTGAGTTCACCAGGCAGCTTTCTTGCAGCAGAAAATTTGGTCTTACCTGTGGTCCTGAGGCTCAGGTTCGCTCATGGGGTGCTGCCCAGGGGCTCTCTGCAGCGGCAGCAACCAGGAAGACCTGTGCCACCCCTTCCGGGAGCTTCAGTGCACCAGGGTTCCAGATGGTCTTTGGCTTTTTCCTCTGGCGTCGAGATGTGTGTGCAGGGAGCAGTCTCTTCTGGATTCCCAGGCTTGTCTGCCTCTCTGAAGGTTTAGCTCTCCCTCCCACGGGATTTGGGTGCAGAGAACTGTTTATCCGGTCTGTTTCTTTCAGGTTCCAGAGGTGTCTCAGGCAGGGGTCCTGCCGCTCCTGGGCCCTCCCCCATGGGAGCCCAGAGGCCTTATACAGTTTCCTCTTGGGCCAGGGATGTGGGCAGGGGTGAGCAGTGTTGGTGGTCTCTTCCGCTCTGCAGCCTCAGGAGTGCCCACCTGACCAGGCGGTTGGGTCTCTCTCTCACCGGGTCTGGGAGCAGAGAGCTGCTGCGGGCCGGGATCCGCGGGTGTGGGACTTCCTATTTTCTCTTCAAATACACTTCTACCTTACTGTTTTCACAGTATAAATTTAAATTATATGGAATATACTAATACACAAATCCTAACCACGGATGGTAACAGTCTTAGAATTTTAAAAGTAATTTATCAAATCTGCTTCCCACTCCTCATTTTCTTCCCTGCCACTCTTTCCCTACTTCCCCTCTACTGTACCTTCTCAACTGTATGGGTTATTTGTTTGTTTGTTTTCATTTAAACCCACTGACTTTACTTAGCGTTGCCTCTATGTGGATGGTATAGGACTATCTAGTGGAGCACGCGTGACCCCTCAGAAGTCAACTGTGGTGGGCACTCACTCTTGCTCCCGTAGCAGGCACAATCATTTGTCCAAAACTCTTCCCTTGAGGGTCAGTGATCCCATCCCATCCATGTTTGAATCTTGTCTGACTCGACATGGCACCAGTCCCATGTATGTAGTCCTAGCTGCTACGGGTTCATGTATACAACGTGCCAGAAAATATGGTTTTGCCTCAGTTGTTCAGGGCCTCTGCTTCTTATAGTTCTTCTGTTTTCTCTCCATCATGACCCTTGAGCTTCAGAAGGAAGGGATATGAAATGAGTATTTAGGAACAGCCATACCAAATAGGCAGTAAATAACCTTAGATTTAGACTGAACAATCTTTCTACTACAGTGGTGACTTCTCAACAACTTTTTCTTCATTAGGGCATTTTCTAAATGTACTACTGTGCCTAAAACTGCTCCTTACATAAGGAAGGTGCTTGGGCCACTAGGACAGTAAGACTAAAGTCAGTGCAGAAAGGCCCATTCTTTAGTGTTTAAGATGTGTTTTCAAAACTGTGCAAAGGTCCAAACAGGTCAGTGCAGAACATAAATCCACTGTATTTCCCCAGGGACTTCACAGTTCAGATTCAGGGCATGAAGGGAATGTGTTTATCATTGTAATCATGCAAATTGCAAAGGCATGTTAATGTAAGCCACTCATTGGCAGTGATTTCACAGCAGGTTAGTTTAGGCCCCACGTGCAAAGTAGCTCATTAGCAGAATATTACTAGTATCATTTTTAACCGGTGAGACTGCTGCCTTCTCTATGGCAGTATTTTTAGAGAGCAGTCACCAGGCTTCCCTCTTCTGTCAATTCTCAACATATGTGAAGTTTTTGAAACTCATGTTCCATCAGCTGGGTTCTCTTTCTCTCCCTCTGATGCTCCATGAGTACATTTACTGGTGTTTGGCTTCCAGGCTGTCCTGTCTTTAGCTGGTTGACCATTACATGTGTGGGGGGGGTATTAGAATCTGCTTCTCCCTAAATTCTCAATCTTTAAAATGAAGTCGTAACATTGAGAAGAAATGGAATCAACGAGTTCTGACTGGGAGAAGATGAGGAAGTAGCCAGTGATGACAGGTAGCTACAAGGAGAAACTATGGGAGTGTGTTGGTCCTTGGTTGTAGACATCCTTACCACATGTGGCCCACTCTGGATTTCTGGGCAGCTTTTGCTTAATTGCTGTCTCACAAGAATCTCTGAGAACTAAACTTCTAGAAGCACCAGCTCTATTTCTGTTTGTCCAGAGGATATATGAGGCTTCTAACAACTGGAGAAGAGCTACCACTCTCTGGACTTTTTTCTGTCTCTGTCAAATCCTATAAAGTGACTTGCCTTCAAAGTAACCTTCCCAGCATAATAAGCTCACAGAACAGGAGGCAGGGGACTCCATTCTTGAAATTACAGTATGACCTGGAAGCCAGTGCCTTTTATTTCCTTTAAACCAATAACGATTTTTTTCTTTACAGAATAAGGTATCTATAGTTGAAGCTGGGTACACATTACAAAATGTATTTAATGCAAATTCAAATCAAGACAACAGATTCTGGTTTCTTGAAGAGACATAGTTTATTTCCAGCTCTGAAGTGGGGGAAGTACAAAAAGACCATCAAAACCAATCGTCCTTTACTTCAAGCTTGTGCTGTTTGGTGTCTGCTCTTTACATGTGGAGGTACACAGGCATAAAGCAGTAAAACAAGAAATAGAACGGACTAATATCTTCATGCTAGAATTTACTATAACATATAATCTCTCATGACGATATATTATGCTTCCCAGAAGTATTCTACAACTCATACTTGTATTTTTGTTTGTTTAAGCTTTATTATTTATTGGATATTTCATGTATTTATATTTCAAACATTATCCCCTTTCCTGGTTCCCCCTCTCCCATACCCCCTCTCCTTTCTTCTGTGAGGATGCTTCCCCTCCTCAACACCCTGGCCAAGGGCTTCTCCTCCTATTGATGTCAGACAATGCCAACCTCTGCTACAAATGCAGCTGGAGCCATGGGTCCCTTCATGTGTATTCTTTGGTTGGTAGTTTAGTCCATGGGAGCTCTGGAGTGGGAGGGTCTGGTTATTTTAAACTAGTCATTTGAAGTTGCTGCTATCCATCAGTCTTTACTTTTTTTTCTCCATCTTTATTAACTTGGGTATTTATTTACATTTCAAATGTTATTCCCTTTCCTGGTTTCCAGGCCAACATCCCCCTAACCTCTCTCCCTCCTCTTCTATATGGGTGTTCCCCTCCTCCTTCTCCCCCCATTACTGCCCTTCCCCCAAGAATCCCATTCACTGGAGGTCCAGCCTTGGCAGGACCAAGGGCTTCTGCTTCCACTGGTGCCCTTACTGGGCTATTCATTGCTACCTATGCAGTTGGAGCCCAGGGTCAATCCATGTATAGTCTTTGGGTAGTGGCTTAGTCCCTGGAAGCTCTGGTTGCTTGGCACTGTTGTTCATATGGGGTCCCAAGCCCCTTCAAGCTCTTTCAGTCCTTTTTCTGATTCCTTCAACGGGGGTCCAGTTCTCAGTTCAGTGGTTTGCTGCTGGCATTCGCCTATGTATTTGCCATATTCTGGCTGTGTCTCTCGGGAGATATCTACATCCAGTTCCTGTCAGCCTGCACTTCTTTGCTTCATCCATCTTATCTAGTTTGGCAGTCTTTACTTTTTGAACCTGTGTAAGATGTATGTTCAAAATGTCAGGAGTGTCATTTGCAAACCTGAGGTACATCCCATCCTGCGGTGAGCCAAGGTATTGTTAAAATGCACGCCAGAAACACAGACATAAATGCAAGGCATCTCTGCACAATTTACTGGATGTATGGACTTGAAGATTTCTCTTTTCACCTCACCTTACTATTTTTCCCCACTTTCCTTCCTCCTCCTACCCTACTTCCCTTTCTCCTAGTCCTCCTCCTTTGGAAAAATTAACTGTACATTCCATAAATCACAGCCTTCAGTCCTGCAGAGAAAGGTTATAGGGTTGAGTTTGAGGTTGCATTATAAAGACAAGTTAAAAGCTTTAATTTATATTTGAGAATAACAAGATACTAGAGGATTTTCGTGCAGATCTTTTGTTCATTAGATAATGTTTATCTAGCAAGATCAGAGTTTTTAATAAGATTAAACTGTGGGTTTTATTAGAAAGATCTAAGAAGTGAGGTCTCTGTTCCTTAAATCCCGCTGGTTTAAAGAAATATCACTAAATACTTTAAGTCCAGTTTATTCAGCGTTGTCAGATTTCCTTTCGTTGTGATAGAATTAGACCCTTAAACCTTATTCTTTCATTCTTCAGTTTCTTATTTTAAAAGGTTGGCAAGATTTCTTGCTTGGGCATGCTGTTGTTTGAAGGACCCAGTGGAATTTCAATCCTGTAGACAGTGCCTCTGGAGGAATCCACAGTCTTCCTGCTTCTTGGGAACCTGCAAACATCTTAGTGAAACTGTGGCCATTCAGCTGAGCCACGTCCCTTAAGTCAGAGGTTGTAGGACTGAATCACCTATGCTCTCCAGGGAAGGTCGAGTTTTGCCCTGGTTCTAACTTCATTATAACTGTACTCCCTAAAGTATGTTGACTTAAATAAATTGGTCACTCTGGATTTAGAGGGCTGAGAGGAAAGTGTGGTAAGGATCATCAAGTCATTCATTTGCTTTGGCTGTAGTGATATGGTGATGTGGTTTATTAAAATCATCAGTAAAATTTGAATATTCAGGATAGTCAGGATGTAATGGGACTTATGTTTGGAAGCAAGAAAGAAAAGGACTGTAGAGATTTCTATAAAACAAACAAACAAAAAGTCCAAAAGAAAGCAGAGAGTAAAAGCAACAATAGGCCTAATAATTATTGGGAAAAGCTAGGTGGAAAGGTAGCAGTAAGGTCGTGAGTGAGTCTTCCCGTTCCACCGGATTTTATTCCTTTCAAACCACAATAAAGTCTTTAAAACAACAGAATATAATATGGTGAGTAACGACATTTTAAAAATCAAAATGCCTGGAGTTTACTTGTGTTTAAGGCTTGACAAAGAAATAGAAACCTTAGTACCAGAGACATTGTTGCCCAATTCACTGAAGTGGAGGTGACTGTAGAACTTAGGCTACAGTGTTATTGCTAGGATTAAATCTATCAGTGCCTGTGAAGCACTTAGGACAGGGCTTGTCACTCAGCCCTTGTTGTATGGGATTGTCATTTCTACTAGGATTTCAATGGCTACCTTGCTGCCACCTGTGACTCTGAAGTTGAACTTAATACCCCCTAGACATAATGTTGTGGACCCAACAATTCTTTCACCAGATGGACTGGATGGATTCCTATCTTGTTTGTTCATCTAATTCCTCAGCTTCTCCTCAGTCTATCTCTATATCTTTAGATAGGGAAGAAACCAGCAGGGATGTTTTCAGTTCATTGTGATGACTAGATTTGATCTAAGCTTTGTAAACCACATCCAACAGACCCAGACACACAAACTGTGCTAAAAGAATGTTGGGAGATGTTCTAAAAAATTTTACAAGACTCGCATGCTTTGTAAAAAGAGATCAAGAAGGTGGTTGCTTTCAGGGCTTCTTAAACTAATCTTTCAGAAATAGAAGTTAATGGAGATGTGGTTCATCTTGAATCACTGAGGGATTACGGAGAAATGATAGTGGAGGTATGTGTGAGATGCTATTATTGAAAAGGTTAGGTGACAATTCAGCCTCTGCAGATCTGTCATTTAGTATATATGGAGTCTGTTACCTGCCCCCCCCCAGCGCACTTGTGTGTGTGTGTGTGTGTGTGTGTGTGTGTGTGAGAGAGAGAGAGAGAGAGAGAGAGAGAGAGAGAGAGAGAGAGAGAGAGTCAGGCAGGGGGGTGGTATCCCAAAGAATGCCTTCTGTCTTGGATGAGTGGATGAGGTCCAACAATAGCAGAAACCACAGTGGGCAGGAGAGGGTAAAGTGCAATAACTATCAATAATCAGTGAATGGTGTGGGAGAGTAGGCTTCCCATCATAATAATGAGAGCAATGTTGGAAAGGTGGGATGGAGACAGAATCTACCTTTCTGTGAATTATGACATGGAAAAGATTAGACAAACTCAATGATAAAAATTATGGTGTAAAAGAAATTGAAGAAGATCTCAGAAAATGGAGAGTTCTCCAAGTTCATGGATTGGCAGAATTAAAATAGTAAAAATGGCCATCCTACCAAAGGCAATCTATAGATTCCATGCAATCCTCATCAAAGTCCCAACACAATTCTTCAAAGACATGGAAAGAGTAATTCTCAAATTCATGTAGAAAGGCAAAATACCCAGAGTAGTGACAACAATTCTTAGCAATAGAAGAACTGCTAGGGGAATCACCATTTCTGATCTCTAGCTCTACTACAGACCAATAGTGATAAAAACTGCATGGTATCGATACAGAGACAGACAGGTTAATCAATGGCATAGAATTTAAGACCCAGAAATAAAACCACACACTTATGCATACTTGAACTCTGACAAAGAAACTAAAAATACACAATTAAAAAAGAAAGCATCTTCAATAAAGAAGTGCTGCTCTAACTGGATGTTTGTGTGTAGAAAAATAAAAATAGACCCATATTTGTCACCATGCACAAAGTTCAAGTCCAAGTGGATCTAGGACCTCAACATAAAGCTAGATACACTGAATCTAATAGAAGAGAAAGTGGGAAAGAGCCTTGAACTCATGGGCACTAGGGGAAATTTCCTAAAATGAAATCCAAAGGCTCTGACTCTGAGATCAAGAATTGATAAATGGGACCTCATGAAACTGGAAAGCTTCTGTAAGGTGAAGGACATAGCCAATAAGGCAAATCAGCCACCTACAGATTGGGAAAAGATCTTCACTAACCCCACATCTGGTAGAGGGCTCATATTCAAAATACAAAAAGAACTCAAGAAGCTAACCACCAAAAAAAAAATAAGAAATAATAAAACAATCCAATCAAAAATAGGGTATAGAACTAAACCGAGAATTCAAAATAGAGGAATCTCGAATGGCTTTGAAGCACCTAAAGAAATGCAAATCAAAATGACCCTGAGATTCCACCTTACACCAATCAGAATGGCTAAGATCAAAACCTCAGGTGACAACACACATTGGCAACGATGTGGAGAAAGAGGAACACCCCTTCATTGCTGGTGGGATTGCAAACTGGTACAATCACTCTGGACATCAATTTGGAGGTTCCTCAGAAAACTGAATAGATCTACCTAAAGACCCAGCAATACCACTCTTGGGAATACATATACCCAGAAGATGCCCCATCATGCCACAGGGACATGTGTTCTACGTATTCATAGTGGCCTTATTCGTGATAGCCAGGAGCTGGAAACAACCCAAATGTCCCATGACAGAAGAATGGATACAGAAAATGTGGTTCATTTACAAACTTGAATACTATTCAGCTACTAGGAATGAGGACATTCTGAGTTTTGCAGGCAAATGGTTGGAACTAGAAAATATCATCCTGAGTGAAGTAATTCATACCCAAAAGGACATGCATGCAAAAAAGAGTAGAGAATACCCAAGATATAGTCCATAGAACTCAAAAATGTCAACAAGCCAAAGGGCCCAAGGGAGGATGCCTCAGTTCCACTTGGGAAGGAGAAGAAAACAACCACAGGGTAGAAGAAAGAGGCCTGGGAAGGAAAGGAATCAGGGGTTGGGGGGAGAGGGGAACATGATCTGGGGGGAAAGGACTGAAGAAGTCCTGAGGGCCAGCAGAAAGAATGGAAACAGGTTACCTCAGGAGGAAGGCAGTTAGGAGTATCCTCCAGAATGTACCAGAGACCTGGGAGGTAATAGACTCTCAGGGCTCAAAGGAGGAACCCTAGATGAAATGCCCTACAGTGGGAGAGGAAACTCATTGAGCCCACCTCCAGCAGAAAGTCAGGTCATCAAGTGAGGTGTGGGGTTGCCATTTCACAGTCAAAGTTGTGACCCATAATTCTTCCTGTCTGAAAGAACTTCAGGGATGGAAATGGAGAAGAGCCTGAGGCAAAGAAGGTCCATCGACAAGCCCAAAGTAGGATTCAGCTCAATGGGAGGATCCCAGACCTAATACCATTACTGAGGTTATGGGGTACTCACACAAAGGGACCTATCATGACTGCCCTCCAAAAAATCCAACAAGCAGCTGAAAGAGTCAGATGCAGATATGTGCATCCAACCAATGAACAGAAGCTGCTGACTCCTCTGGTTGAATTAGGGAAAGGCTGGAAGAAGCTGAGGAGGAGGGCAACCCTATAGGAGGACCAGCAGTCTCAAATAACCTGGACCCCTGAGATCTCTGACACTGGATCCCCAACCAGGCAGCATACACCATCTGATATGAGGCCCAAACACATATACGGTAGAGGACTCCTGGGTCTGGGTTCAGTCAGAGAAGATGCACCTAATCCTCAGGAGAATGGAGGCCTAAGGGGGTTTAAAGGTTTGGTGGCATGGCCTGGGTGGGGACATCCTCATGGAGATGGGGGGGGGTGGCAGGAAGGAGATATGGGATGTGGACCAGAAGGAAACAAAATCTAGAGTGTAAAACAAACAAACAAACAAACAAATAAACAAATAAGGTATAAAACAAAAGCAACCAGAAAGCTGGTCTTTTTGAAGGGTAGGCGTTGAGAAGGATTACACATGCAAAAAAACCTGAGGAGTTAAGAAGAGGCTTTAAAAACATGTCCTTTACTTGCTCTTATTAAAATTATGCCTCATGGACAAGTATGCAAATTATATAAACTGATTCTTTTTATTGAGGCCAAATAATAATTCAAATGTAATGTAGCCAGATACTCCTTTGTTAACAGTGTCAGCTCTGTTACACTTAAGATACAGGCATCATAGCATAAGTTAGCACACATGGTCTGCTGATGGTTTTTTTGTTTGTTCGTTTGTTTGTTTCTGTTTAAATCTCTAACAGCAGCATCACAGTTTATAAGGAGAGAAGGGATATGCTACCTTCTTTCAACAATGTAACTAGAAGCCAAATGAGAATGTCCTCCATCTAACTAACCCGTATTTCATTAGACGGAGGCCTTATCTTCATGAACATAATGGTCATTAAAAGTTTAAGAAAAAAATTTAAAACTAAAAAAAGAAGGGGAATGCAGAAGAGAGTAACCCCCTGGTAAGGGGCAGAGGAGTTTTAGTATTAGGCTGAAGCCACTAAGGTATAGAAATGAGGAAACGATTGGAGGTTTGGTTAAAGAGGCAAATTTCCTAGCTTAGAATGCTGCAAACAGGAGATTGTAAGGAGTGAAATAGTCCATGATTTGCTTTTAGACTAAATTTAGCTAGCTGAGGAGTTTCGAAGTCACAAATTCTACTGATGGTAAAAGTTAAAAGAATTTATTATTTGATAGAAACAGGTCTGAATCCCTGAAAACTAACACAACTTTTTAACATCCTAGGCATATTGTTTAAGAGATCTGAGTTTTGGCAAAAGTATGAGTTGTCTGAATGGGTTCTCTTGATTTGGGGATGGGTATGTGCTTAAGAAACCATATCATCATATACTTGAAGAAGTCAAGTCTTCAGAGAAGTCAGAGACACTATAGTATAATATACTGAAGACTGTCTAGAAATTAACAAACTTACTGTTTTTGACACACTTCATCAACTAACTTATAGTGTCAAATACTGGCTGCCTACTGTGACTAGCGATATGTACATCAGAGACAACATATAATTCAGATGACATATGACTTTAAAAGGTCACATTGCCTAACACCAGCCCTTGATTAAGTCTAGTTAATTAGTGGTAATCTTTGGTTAATTCAAGTGGATGGACCCCAAGGCAATACTATTTGTGGAACACAGTTTGAAAATTCAGTTGCTTTCTATGTTCTACTTTAGAATGCTTTCTGTATTCGCACAGCTTGAATATGAAAACAATTTTGAAAATGTTTTGAAGAGGATAGCATCAGATTTTAGCTGACAGACTCATCCATCCAGCCTTTGAGAAACATTGCTTCTCTAGGTAACATGCAGAGCATCCTGTTGTGACAAGAACATTGGCTAAAGATGTTAGGAGGCAAACATTTTAAATCAGTGCGTTCTGTGTTTGCATGAGACTTAAATAAACTCTGCAAAGCTCGGTTGGTTACTTTAGGCCGATGGAAATTGTACTTCTTGTACTTGCCTTTCACAGGTGTGGGAAAAGGCAACTAATGACAAAAGAAGTGTGTTCCAAAAGTCCCAGGAGTGATGACTCGAGTATACTTTCAGATCCTCACATGCATGAATGTTCAGTGCCCATAGTTGTTTAACTACTGTGGGCTTTAGTCTTATCACCTAAAAAGTAGGAATAAAAGTTAGTATCTTCCCAATTTTGCGAGCACATAAATCACACACTATATTAGTCAGAAAAAAAAAAGATTTGCATTAGCTCATTATAACAAGGCTGAAAAAATGTATAGTATTTAAATATGCTAAAGATTTTATACATATGAATGTGTGTGTGTGTGCACGTGTGTGTGTGTGCGCGTGTGTGTATGCGTGTGTGTGTGTGTGTGTGTGTGTGTGTATGCTTTTCTTTTTCTTGATTTATTTTCCAATCTTGTGTGCATGTGCACGAAAATGCCCTTGGATGGTGGAAGAGAACTGCTGGAATGGGAGTTACAGGTGATTGTGAGATGCCCTATGGGTGCTGGGAACTGAACACAGGTCCTCTGTAAGAGCAGACAACACTGACTGCCCAGCTATCTCTCCAGCCCCTAACTTCTAATTATTGTTGAAATCTTTGGTCTTGATATTTATATTATCTTGCTTCAGAAAATACAATTAAATTCACACACGCAATTCATATTTATTTCATTATTTTCTGTTGGTAAAGAGCTAAGTCCTAGAAATTGTGTTCATTTCCACACATGTGGAAAGTTTATCTATAGAGAGCTCCAACATACATTTTTCTTCAACTCTCTATTTTTAACTGTAAGACAGAACTTTAAATTGAATAATGCAAAGAAAAGAAAGTGTTGACTCTTCAACATGTATTTTCCCTAGGTATGTCTGGTACCTGTTGAGGTCGTAGTTAGGGGTACAGAAATCCAAAAGCTCAGTTAAATGGCTCTTGCCATAGTAGAGCTCAACTTATAGAAGAAAAGAAAACACACACAGGAAACGAGTAAGCTCTTTAGTTTGTTTGAAAGTTATAACTGCTATTGTTAAGAGATAAGAAGTGGGGGATGAAGAGTATCTTGGAAGACCATGAAGCTATGTATAAAGACAGTCATCATGGTCCATACTGGGGCAAGGAAGAGCAAGGGTAGTAATGAGCCATGGGAAGGAACACCTGGGACAGAGCAGATCTGCCTTGGCTGAGGCCTCAACTGATTGTGAGCCTGAAGCCTTTGAAGATCAGCCAAGGGATGAGAGCAAGGCAGAGACTCAGGAGAAAAGGTACAAAAATGACAGAGGTAGAGTGCCAGGTGTTTTGCTAAGTTCTTGGCATAATTTTTAAAGACTGTCCTATCGAATGTCTTAGCTGTTTATAGCAGAAGAGCCTTCATAAGGAAACAAGAGTCAGTGGCTCCCATGGCTTCTCTGCTTGAATCAAGAGTGCCATGCTGTATTCAAGCTTGGTAAGATTTATGTGCTGTTGGCCAAATCTGCCATGCATGCAAGGCAACATTTAACTTTTGAGTAATCTGTTGGTGAATTCTGTTAGCTAGTAATCAGTACAAAAAGATGATGAGAAATGTGGTCTTTGAAATCGTGCAACTACCTGATATGGTTTGACAGCATGGAACCTGAGGTTAAGGCACTTCATGTAAGTGCTACTGAACAGGGCGTTTATATAGGAAGGGTAACTAGATATGATTGACAGAAGGTATTGCTGGAGTTCCACCGTAGATAGCAGCCAACTCTCTCTCTCTCTCTCTCTCTCTCTCTCTCTCTCTCTCTCTCTCTCTCTCTGTGTGTGTGTGTGTGTGTGTGTGTATTTATGTGCATAACCATGTGCTAAGAATACCACAGCCAAGGTCTTGTCGGTGATAAACAAATGCTGTTCTGTTGATCTACATTTTCAACCTTGTTGTAGAGGTTGGTTGCTTTGTCAACTTGAGAGATTTTGGAATTTGGGAAGAGGGAGTATCAGTTGAGAGATTGCCTCAGCCAGATTGGTTGGTTGATGGACAAGCCCATGACTGATGATTGAAGTGAGAGTGTCCACCCTACCCTAGGTGGTTCTAACCTGGTTGTGACATGTATAAGAAAGAAAACTGAGTAATCCACAAGGAACAAACAATAAGCAGTGTTCTTCCATAGTGTCTGTTTCTGTCCCTGCTTCCATGTTTCTGTTTTGAGCTCCTGCCCTGATTTCATGATGGGCTGTAATGTGAAGCTAAGCCCAATATACCAACCCTTCCCCAGTTTGCATTTGGTTCTGGTGTTTATTGCAAAAATAGGAAGGAAATTAGGCCACAGCCCTAATACCTTAAACACTAATTTTAGCTCCCAATATGGTATGTTAGCAATAATATGGAACATATAATCTGTATTTTATTTTATAGATAAGTAAAACAAAGTTCCCAGTAGTTGGATAACAATGACGTGCCCCGACTGGAAGCCACAAGCTGCTGCCATTGCATGCGCGTTGCCACCCACTCGTGTGCCATGCTTCACCTTCATGGTTTTCTTTCCGTGTCTGAGTGTGACCTAGTAATGGCTTCTAACCCATGACTTTCTCAACCAGTGGCATGGAGAAATGTAAGTTGCCGAAAACAAGATCAGCAAAGTTGCTTTGGGAAAAAGAGAAGTGAAGTCCAGGGAGCACGTCAGGGTTCCATGATCTACAGGTCACTGAGAACTTCTGGTGGGGAAGGAAAGAAAAGCGGGTGAAATGAGAGACATTGAGGACTGTAAAAACTTATTTTCTTTACTCCAGTCCATGATATGAGAGCGAGTAGGCTCTCAATGAAATTAACAGTGAGAAAATTAGAATAAATAGGAGGAAACACTTCTACACATAGTGTATATTCAGCCTGTAGACTTTCCTGTTGAGGAAGGTCAGGGAGGCAGATGCTGAGGATGAAGAAAAGAGAGGAAAATCTTGCTAGCTGTATGACAATCATAACATTGTAATTATGCTCAGTTAAGAATAATGCGTCTGAAGCTTTGGGGTATAAAATGATCTCACCCCAGAGGAGAGGAAGGAATTCCCCTAGTACCCCTAACAAATTGAATGGCACCAATGACTTGGCCAGATGTGTTATAGGCTCTAGCATCCTCTCAGGGGGGTGACTCTTATTAACATAGCAAAACATACTGAAAAGACCAGTGGCTAACTTTATCTGGAGAATGGCTGCATCAGGGCTGCAGGGGTGTAGTCGGGGGAAGGGGGGATCCGCCTCGAATTTCAGTAAAGAGAATTCTTTCGTTGGAATAAACCCCTCACTGAATGATATGGTCCAATTTCACTTTTGACCCAGTGTGTGAATTTCTCTTAACACAATATACACATAACTGACTTAGTCTTATACAAAGGGGAGAAATGTACCTAGGAAAGGTTCTGAGGAAACACATGAGCTCACCTTTAAGGATGATTATGAACATGCTTTTGCCTTTTTGCCAAACTACTTTTAGCCTTCAAACCAGCTGCCTTTGGCTTCTAACTTTATTTTGTTATGAAGGATTCTGCTTTAGTACTCATATTCCAGATCTGAGTATAGCTCTGGGTCCTTAATAGTCCCTGTGGCTTCCAAATTAGTTTTGAGCTGGCCGCTAAGTGGGGAATGCCTAGGAGGGCAAAGCTCATCAGAAGTCACTTTAAATAAACTCATAAGAGCACAGGGCAAAGAGAGAAATGGCCCATTATACCTCCACCCAAGAATCCTTAGGTGTATATGTGGACTTGATCAGAAAGTCAGGATAAGTAGCTTTTCATCCTAATGCTACTTCTAAGTACAGATATCCTGGTATTATTTGTTCATTGCCTTTCTATATGAATCAATTTTAAACATTTTACCTCATTTACCTACATCATCTGTGCTATTGATCTCCCATATTTCAACTGTTTAACAAGCCAAAGACTGCTACACCCATATGTCAGCTTGAAGAAGATTGAAGAGTTGTGAACTCATTATCAAAGATTTTAGCATGACAAACCCAGGCTTATGGACATATCTTTCTTTAATTATGTCAGTAACTGTGATACCACACTAAGGAAATTCCTTCTGTGTAACTCTACAAAAAAGAGATATTTGCAGAGGTTCATAGAAAGCATTCTTCCACCGCACTTCACCAGACAATCTTGTCCCCAGACAATAGATGAAGCCGACTTTCTGTAAAGGAAATTAATGCTTATTAAGGGAAAGTTCTAGACCAGGTGTTTGAGAACCCACATATATTCAGAGGTCAAGCTAGATGTTTAGAAGTCAGAGTCTCTCACGGTTTTTGTCCCGTTTCTTGAATCAGGATACAGTAAGTATGTTCAGAGAAAATGCTACATCTGAATTTAGCAAGTCTGTCTGCTACGTCCATTCGGGGTGGCTAGGTTAGGATGCCTATCAACCCACACATCTCAGTACCTCCAAATGGCAAAGATTTATTTTTGGCTTGTACTTCTGATCAACGTATTCTTGGCAGGGACTCAGGCAAGGATTAGCTTCTATTTTCTACTTAAGCTACTCAAAGTCTCAGAAAGGAAGTTAGAACTCAGAACAGGCACTGGCAAACACTTAACACCAAGCATTGTGTGCTAAATGTTTCAGTGCTTTTGACTATGTGCTTCCTTTTGAAATCATTCAGATGTGTTGTTAAGGTGCAAAGCAATGGTAGACGAGACACCAGCGAATGAGCGTGGCTGTGTAGAGAAATGTCCTTTATAACATTAGCCAATGAGCCAGATCTGCTCTGTAGCCTGTGGTTTGCCAACTCCTTCAATTAAATTATATGGCCCCAAAGGAACATTCATTCCCTCTGCTCTATAGTTAAGGATTAATTAACGACTCTGCCCACCCTTAAGAAGAGATGTCCAAGTTTCTCACTTCCTGAGGTATGAGCAGACTCATATGTTTTCTCACAGGTGCCCAGAAAATACTGCAATAACTCAAGTAGTTCTTTTTTTTTTTCACGAATCCATGATGCTTGGTTGAGGATACCAATCTTGTAAAGTTTCTCTGTCACTTTATGTTTTCCCTTTAACTGAGAAAAACAGACTTTACAAGGTGCTCATGTGCATTTGCTGATTAAAAGGCAGAAGCCATGGCGTCCCAATCAAAGGGACTGCTACTCAATCCTGTGTTTATTCAGCGTTGGTGGCCCTCTGGCTGAAGTCTTTGGAGTCATTCATAAATCTTCACATGTAGGAACCCTAAGTTGGGTCAGCAAAGGAGTTCAGGAACAGATCTTGGGAAAGGATCTGGACATAGCCAATGGGGCATTTATCAGATGCTATTCTGCAACAGATGGAAAAAGTCATTTTCTCACATTTTCTGAGAAGCATCCTAGCAGTAGCATTTCTGTCTGTACAAGAGGAGCAGTGATAAGCTTAGGCGTTCAGTTGATTAGGTCATAAACGGGGTCATACTTAGGTCCGGCTGCCTTACCTAGAAGGATGGCACTTACATCCCAATTGACAGCCAGCCCATTTCACACCGCATGTTTGTTTTGTCTCCTTCATGTTTGCAATTTTATGAAGCCACAGGGTTCATTACTTTCAGTTAGCTCTTTCCTGTTTTATTGCCATTGCCTTACAAAGAAAACTTTAATAGTCCATTTACTTTTATGCAGTCCAATGCATTACTACTTCTGACTTTTCTCCCTAGTTTGACTGGGTGTGAGGAAATCATAAACGAGTAGATCTATCTGGTGGTTAAAATGAAGACACTAAAATCTATTGTGCAGGTAGTAGGAACTTGTAAATGGGAATACATACTTGCATTTATCTTTATCCATCCCTAATAACTTAAATGATGTATACATTCCATTTATTAATGGTGTACACATAGGACCAATGCATATGCCACGGTGAAACTCCTTGTGTAATATGAGTTCCTGGGATCAAACTTGGGTCATTGGGCTTAGCAGCAAACATACCAGACTTCAAACCCTCATGTTTCTATTCTTTGTTACTAGGCTACATTTCCAACCTTAGGATTTTTTTTAATGGTTCTGATTTTACTTTATTTTATTTTATTCCCACTCACTGCCTTCTTCCTGTCACCCCTTCCTACAATCCTTCACCTGCCAATTCCTTATCCCTTTCTCCTCTGAATAGGTGAGGACCCCCTAGGTATATCCCCATCCAGGCATATCAAGTCTCTTCAAGGCTAGGTTCTTCTACTCCCACTGAGACCAGACAAGGAAGCTCAGCTAGAAGAACATAGCCCACATACAGGCTACAACTTTTGGATAGCCCCCGGCTCCAATTGTTTGGGACCCATATGAAGACCAAGCTGCATATCTGCTACACTGTGGGTAGAGGCCTAGGTCCAGCTTTTGTATGTCCTTTGATTGATTATTCAGTCTCTGGACAAGGCCAAGGTTCCAGGTGTGTTGACTCCATTGGTCTTCCTGTGGAGTTCCCATCCCCTACGGGGTCTGAAATCCTTCCCTCTATTTTTTTCATAAGAGTTCCCAACTTCCAGCCACTGTTTTATTGTGGGTGTCTGTATCTGAGTCAACTGCTGGGTGGTGCCTCTCAGAGGACTGCCATGCTAGACACCTGCTATAAGCATAATAGGTATCATTAATAGTGTCAGGTATTGGTGCTTGCCCTTGGGATGAGTCTCAAGTTGGACCAGTGATTAGTTGGCCATCCCCTCATTGTTCCACCTTCCATCCCTGTGTTTTTTGTAAATAGGGTAAATTTGGGGTTGAAAGTTTTGTGGGTGGGTTGGGGTTCTTATTGCTCCACTGGGGTGCCTGCCTGGCTCTTCAGGTTCTGTATCCCCAATGCTGTCCCTCTCATTGATTCTTACCCTTACCCCGGGTCTCTATCACATCCTGGAGATGCTTCCACCTTCCCACCTCCATTAATTCCATTCATTCTCGTGGCCATCTGCTCATCTCTCCAGTCCATCCCCACACCTGATCCTGAAACCCCCCTTCCCCTTCCCCATCTCCTTCCCAGTTCCCTCCCTCCGTCTGCCTCCTATGACTATTTTATTCCCCTTCTAGGTGAGATTCAAGCATTCTCACTTGTGCCTTCCTTCTTGTTTAGCTTCTTTTCAGCCTTTGGGTTTTTTTGAGAGAGAGCTTCCTCCTACACAGCCAAGGTTGATCTTGGACCTACTATGCAGCCCGTGATGGTGTCAAACCCTCAATTTCCCTCTTCTGCCTCCTGTGTGCTTAGTTTGCAGGTGCACACAGCAGCATTGGACTTAATCATTGATTTTTATATTCACTCTCAGGGCAATTCTATAGACAATGATTAATTCACTGTTACAAAGTGAACCACTGTAACAGAGTAAAAATAAGTTTTACATAAAAATGATATTGGGCTGTATGTGATATGTGTATTGGAAGTAAATTTCCAATTGAATTTAACAGCCATCAGCCTAAATAGACTTAATATTAAATTTTTTTCCCAGAACTTTCTACTTTATTTCCAAAAGGCTTCTGCCAGTATTAAGCTGTCACACAACAAAAAGGGCTATATTGTTGCTAAGAAGACTCCCTTTCATGTTTCTCTGTTTGGCCTAACAATAACAGATATGAGATTAGATTACGTTTCTGCGCTTTAAAAATGCGTTAATTGGTATAGCCACAGCATGGGGTTTATACGTCTGCTTTGGTTTAGTACGGTCTGTGCAGTTTCAACACTGATTTTGATATTTAACTTCTGATGTAATGGAATGGGGGATTAAGAGGTGCTTGTATCACAGAGATTCTGTCCACATGAGGAGATTCATGCCCCTGTAACAGTGGGCCAGCTATCCTGAACGCGTGTGACCCCTGCCTATCCACTCTTTGTATGAGCCTGACTGCTCTTCCATTTTTTCCACTCTATACCAAGCAGCAGCAGATCCTAAGAGCAAGCACATGTGGCTGCCCAGTCTTGCATGTCTTGCCCGGAGCACTGTGAGCTAAATAAAACTCTTCCTTATAAAGCATCCCGTCTGTGATGTTGTTATACTTAACCCACAGCAACGAAAACCAGACCTGGATTGCACTGTACCAGTAAACTTCGTGGCTTAAAAACCAGGATAAAGGAGGTATACGAGGTACACTGAGGGCAATTTACTTAAGTGAGGTCACAGAGAATGGGAATAATTGAGTCTGGGCCTGAACCTAGCCGCTTGCTCTATGAGATAGAGTGTAATCACTGTGCTGTGCACACCCTGCTGGCATGGAGGTAACATAAGGGACTGTACAGATATGTAAGCCCTTTCGGACCAGTCCTTTGAACTGAAAAATGAGGCTATTATTATCTTTATTGTAATTGACTCAAATTCATCAAATGTAGAAAAATTTTTTTACTAGGACTATGGAGGTACAGGGAAAAGTCTGGCTTTTTAGAAAACAGTTATTGGATGTGGATGTTTTGTGGCAAAGACACAGTTGGAAAAAAAGGGGACGGGGCGAACTACTCAGAGACTTCAGTCTATTATCCGCGCTCACATATTAGCGGTGTCATGAAAGTCACCTCAATATTTTCATGCCAATGACTGCGTATGACTTTTCTGCCTTGGTTGCCTTAGAGACCTTTTGCTGTACCTAAAACCCCATACCCAACAGACAGGATTTGCACCTAAGATTAACAGGTACCAGTCAAAGGCTTTGCATCCCTAGCCTGGATTTTTATGTCAGAGTAAGAGGAGGGAATTGCTCTCTTCTGAGTGACAGGCACTGAGTTGCTGGGAAAGTTCCTCTAACAGGGTGAGTTGGCAAAATAGTCCCATTGGGTTTCAAGTTAATTTGACTAATTCTTTCACCACTTGTCAAATGAAACTACTTTTGTTTAGGTAACAAAACAAGCTGTTTCCTCTGCCATTTCTCCAGTGGGTAGTATAGGCACTTCTGGCGAACACACATTACTGCTAACTGTTATGATGTTTGCTGTCAAATTCATTTATTTATACAACTGCTGTAAAGAGCCTGAGGCCCATAAGCAGCCATGAAAGATTTCAGAGTCATGGTGTGAGGTCAGGAGAGGGGGAAAAAAAAGTCT
Source organism: Rattus norvegicus (assembly GCF_021556685.1). Lineage (NCBI taxonomy): Eukaryota > Metazoa > Chordata > Mammalia > Rodentia > Muridae > Rattus > Rattus norvegicus. The sequence goes on along the minus strand of NC_141542.1, from coordinate 37,784,358 downwards.
CCGCTGGTTATGAGAAAGGAATTGACACAGGAAATGGTCACATATGGTGCAGATTTATTGTGTCCGGGGCTTCCCATTCAAATCTCATTATAGCCACAGCTCTGAGCAGGCCACAGCAGCGTCCCATTCATTTCAGCTTTGGCACCCAGCAGAATTACTGTGGCTGCTTCAAAACAGGGTCTGGCGAGGTGATGACTTTATCATTTTGAGGAAAGAGTGTGCTAGGAATTGCACTTGTAAAGAATGATGGTGGCCGTCCCTTCTCTTTAAGCCACGCAGTGAACGTTGCTTTGTTTAAAGCCAGAAGACAAGGCTTGCTATTGAAAGACGAGAGGAGAGGAAGAATGGGATGAGGTGAGGGGCGGGACGAAAGAAGTGAATGGAGATTGGACGAAAGTGAAAATTATCCTGGATACTCAGGGTGCGTTGTTTTCTTCAGTGGTGAATAATAGATGGTCTACTGAGCCATGCGCATGCGCGTGCGCGCACACACATTTCTATGGATGTATTGGTATTTCCCTCATCTACATTTTCTAAAGTCGATGTTTAAGTGACTGTTTTCCCCTGTAACTTGTCTCTCTCAACCCTGTACCTGGGAGTGAAAAGTTTCAACACTTATCAGAAGGTATTTGAGGTAAGAGAAAAACTGTGAGAGTGCCGTGAAATTTTAAAAACGATTCCTTTGTGGTTGATAGAGAATGAAACAGCATGTGCTTCTTGACGGATCCTCAGTGTGGATTCCAAGCATATAGTATCTTATGTACAAGAGTGCATCAGCCTATGAGTTGTGTGCAGCTGTTCAGCTGTTAATCCCTTTACGTGTGAGAAAACAGAGTCAGAGGGAGGATGAGAAACCTAGCCACCGCTTCAAAGAGGAAGAGGCAGGATGCAATCAACGCTAAACCTGATCTCTTGGTGAGCCTACTTCCTGAGCCTGCAGTGGCCTGGGATGTTTCCAATGTAGTATTCAAATAATAAGTTTTGTAATTGGGACCATATCCATTGATGTTTGTAGGTGAAATTTTATTCCCCAAATCCTCCCACAAAAGTACTTGTTGTGTCAAGTACTATATCACAATGAAACTTCACCATCGTTAGAAAATATAACATGAGATAGTTCCTGGGTCTGGTTTGAATGCTCTCCTATTGATAGAGGTACAAAAAGCAATTAAAATGGCTGATTCAGAAGTAAGAGCTGTTGGGTCCATCTGCCACCCCACCTGCCACCTCACGCTTTTAATGTTATCCCCTCACTTCTTCTACCTACTTTCCTTATCTTTCTCAAAATAATACTCTTTTTAAAAAGTATTTTATTATTAAAGATACAATATACTCTGAAACACCCACAAAAATAACGTGACGAAGACAGACATTCTGCCCAGCAAGCTTGCTGTGTGTATTTGCAGGCTTCCTGTGGTTGCCTGTTTCTCTGCAAATTACTTTGGAAAGGTGTCCTCATAGAAAAGAAGGCCAAGCACAGGAACACCCGTGAGAGTGTGAGGGATGCTGCGATGAGCAGTTCTTGATATCCACAACCCTTTCACACCCAGTGCGGGGCATTGTCCTCACTGAGCAGCTTCTGGCTTCCTTGGTTACCTTTATCTTAGGGCCGTCTTCCCACTTGAATACCTCACGTACCACAGCTATCCAAAGACACAACACTGCAAATTTCGCTGGGCATTAGAGTGGAATCCCTTGCTGAAAATGATGTCAAAGATAAAAGATAACTATGCTTCCAAGTGACACTCTCTAGCTAATTTTTTGTGTGTGCATGTGTATGTGTGTGTGTATGGTGTGTGTGTGTGTGTGTGTGTGTATGTGTGTGTGTGTGTATTACATTCCAGAGATAAATACTGAATAGACAGTGACCCCCTTCAATCCAATGACACAGTTTTTCAAATTTTACAGTGATAAATATTTACAATTAAAGTAGAACTGTTACCCTTAGATTACTTATAAAATTATAGTATGCATAGCTATATGAACAAATATATGTGTTCCCCTTGTAATAACTATGACTGACATATTATGCCAGACCTTACAAACAGCAAGTTCTTATATTAGCATAGTCATATTTTGTTTAGATATTGAATATATGACATGTAAGAACACTCTCAACTTGTCTTAACAAATAATTCCAACACATATGCTTATTACTTTTTGAGGTTTAAAGAAGTAATTATATTTAGCATTTCTCCAGTTTGAAGTCAAAAGCCCTTCTGTTCATTGTATCTGAAATAAGCAAAACAGCATTTTCTCTAACAAATCTGCAAATATCTCTTTTACTTTTTTTTGAGTGTCGAGAAACAGAGCTTTGAGGTTTTGGGGTGTCATTCCTGATTGCCTGATGATTTGTGACAACATATATAAATGGGGAGATGTGTAACGTGTCATCGCTGATTCGCCCTGTGCCCATTCATATTTGTTAAATTGGAAATAATGAGGTATAGATATTGTTTGGCAGAAGCAAGTTGTAAATTACATATTTTCATTTCTTGAAAACAAGTGAGTGATTATATATTTTGTTTATGTCCAAATCCCCTCTAGTTTATGATACTTGGTGAAATATATCAAAGATGGGTAGAAAATATTGTGGGGGGAAATGGTGGCATTAACCTCGAGGAGAAAAATCATTAATGTTGATGTATTTCATTCTATTTTAAACATATAAATTTTTCTCTTTTGTCGAAATGGAAAGATGGGAGGATTCTACGTGCCTTTGAGTCAAGGCATTTATTTTAGTAATACTTTTTTTCTTTCCTTCTCATCCATTTTTCTAAATAAAAGATAGAAGTTATTTCTCTTTTTTGTTGTTGTTGTTTTCTGTTAATTTTTTTCTCTAGCAAAGATGACCCCTTTGGCATATTTTCTTTTCAAACGTGAAATGAGGTGGAAAATCCTCATTTCACGACTTCACGACAGGAAGGACAAATATTGACACAAAGTTAAAATTTGTTAGAACCCTGGAAGCAACCCCTGTGCAAACACAGACACACACACACACACACACACACACACACACACACACACACCTTCTCCTCCTAAACCAGACATAAATAGCTCTCGCTCTTTCCTAGGCTTAGGTCTATGGCCTCTAGACTAGGGAAAGGATGGGAGAGTATGTATTATGTCCAGGATATTTTAGGACGGTGAAAGACACACCGAGCAAGTGCTTGTGTGCCCATGTGCACACACAAGTACAACCTGCTTAATCAAATTTTCCCCCACTTAAAGCAGAGCTTCTGGACCTTGTCACTGGGCATGTCCAGTGAATGCAATAGCATACACCAAACCAATGCTCACTGGTCACTCAGCGATCATTATGACCTGTCCACTCTTGCCTTTTTGAGAAGAATGCCCTGGGGTGACTGGGTGGTTGCCCTGACAGGCTGTATCAGTTATCTGTTCACATTGATTATCAAAGTCAGCTGTGGCCAGGGCTCGCCTCTCTCCTTCTTCTCTCAGCCCCTCTTACAAGCACCCCTGCCTGGATTTTCATGAGGAAATAATCAGATTAGGCCTTTTCACAGTGAGTTCATATGGAGTTCTCTTTCTCCCGTGTGCTGCTAACTGAATAAACGTGTTTAGTGGTAAATTGTAAATGACATTATGATTACCAAAGCCAGCGTGGGTTTCATTTAAAAGTGATCAGAATTGTGGACCACAAAAATTGTGACTGGCAGATGAGGCCATTTGGCAAAGTGGGGAAGGAAAAGAAAAAAAACAAGGGCGAAAGAAAAAATCATTATTCAGAACTAAACCTTCTCCAACTGAGCAAAGCAGGAGAGACAAAACATCCACAGGAGAGAAAAATTGAAGGCTGTTCAGACGTGATTCTCCACTGGAACTATGTGCTTTTACTTTCAGCTACTGGGGGTTGAACGAGGTCTGGCCAGCTCTGTGTCGACTTTTCTTAAACAGTGACCATATATTTTCTGATATAATTTAGAATCATGCCAGTTTAGCAGCTCTTTAGTCCTCTAACTTTGCATATTTGTGCTTTAAAAATGATCACCAACACTATTTTGCCTTTTGGCAAACTGAAAACACTAGCACTGATTAACTGCAAATATTTCATAGAAAACCAGATGATGGGACACTAGCAAAACAACATATCTCATAGCCATTGTGGCTGAATTCTGAAGACATTACGGTAGACTTTCCAATTTAGGAAAAACCAAGAGTTCATATTTAACTACAAGATGGATCCTTAATATGACTTACTGGTAGGGTATGGGTAATTGCTTTGTTAAGATTGTGGCAATAATCTTCTCCTCCTGGTATACCATGATAAAATGTTAGTTTGAAGGGGTAAATAATAATGCACAGAATCAAAGAGCATTTTGCCAAATATGTGATTTGTCAACTATCAGGAATCTTTCCATATGTGCTATAAAGAAAACTGGGCAGGGAGAACTCCCAAAATTTTGGCCCTTCTCAGAGTGGTAGATATCACACCTTTTGTCCAAAAACTGTTCCCTGAAGAGTCCTTTAGATGTCATTTTATTTTACCAGGTGCAAAATACAAAAATCAAAGTTTAGAAGTATGTAGTTGCTTCTGCTTCTTCCCTCCCTCCCTCCCTCCCTCCCTCCCTCCCTCCCTCCCTTCCCTCCCTCCCTCCCTTCCCTCCCTCCCTCCCTCCGTCCCTCCCTCCCTCCCTTCCTTCCTTCCTTCCTTCCTTCCTTCCTTCCTTCCTTCCTTCCTTCCTCCTTCCTCCTCCTGTATGACCTTTCTCTTCCTCTTCCTTTTCCTCCTCCTCACTTCTAAATAATATTGTTGAGTTCATACAACTGTGATTCAATTTTCTGTCTATGATGTAGAAATAATTAAGCTAACTATCTAAAGGGGAATACGGATAGAAATATAAAAGTAGCCAGAGGGGCTAAAAGAGAAAGGCAAGGAAAAAAGGAAGGAAGAAGGGAAGAAGGAAGAAGGAAAAGGGTGGTATGAAGGCTTCATTAAGACAAAGCCAAGTTCTTAGCCATTCAAATTCTGATCCTACTGTGCTTCCTTCCTGATGCCACTCTATGGGCTTTCTGTCACATAGTTCTATACCCAAAGTTCTCTTCAGTCACCAAGTTATTACAGTGACTAAAATAACCATAAAGTGACCACTTTGCTACCATATAAAATCCATTGACTGACAAAAACTATATGAACTACCAACACTTGTGATTTCCACACAAACTTTAGTATGAGAATAAAATGTGCTTTCATTCACATCCCTTGCCATGATCACAGGCAAGCACAGTCTTCAAAGTAGCATCAGGTCCCGGAGATGCTCAGCAGCTCTTAACTGTTCGTTTCACTTGTTCAAAATTCACTCCCAAAGCTGGATGAATCTTTGAAATTGGAACCAGTGCAGTCATTATTTCCAGGGAACATGATTTGCCCCTTTTTACTCCACTACACTTCCATTGTGTTGTAAAGAATTAGGTCATACCCCAAACCTTGTTTCCTTTCCTGATCTATGCTGTTCCCATACAGTGCGTAATATCCCTCTGTGTAACCACTGCTAGTAGCTTCTGGATTACTTCTTGATTTCACTAGTGTATATATGTTTTATGTGCATACACTGGACCATGTTCTCCAGTCATAGGAGGTCATGGAAATTGGCCCATTGTTCCCTCTATCCTAACAAACTTACAATTCTTATCAGAGTAGGTAACTTGTGCCGAACCTTGACAGGTATGAGAATAAACAAAGAGCATCTGATGGGCACCAAGAAAATGCCAGTTGTTGTGAACTTGGTACAAAGGAATCATCCAGTATCTTTTGTTATTTGACAAAGATTTACAGGTAGATAAATGGGTGGAAAGGCTTATATTGAAAACAGAAGGAAAATTCAAGGAGAATTGGAGGCATGTTTGAGTGTCATTAGAGACTCTCTGAAATAAGTCAAAACAAAGTGAGTTAAAGCAAACTGTGAAGCACCCTATGTGATTGGTTAGGGATCCATTTTGGGCTTTTTACAATTGCTTTTACATTGGAACCTGAGCCAAAATAATATTAATGAAGAGGAGAAGGACAATGAAGATGAAGATGAGATAACGATGGCGACGATGATGACTACTAGGGAAATTTAGGGAAATGGGCATGAGAAGCTATTAATAAAGTACAGCTGTGCGCTTTAAGAATGTTTTTTTTGTTTTTTGGTTTTTTTTGGTTTTTTTTTTTTGGTTTTTTGTTTTGTTTTCTATGACTGGTTGGTGTGGATAGAAACGTAGCTGTCTGGTTACTATAGATTGTGTGTTGTGGTTCAGCTTTCTACACAATCTGGCAATTGTACTTCCATAGCCAGACCTTTACACAGGTCATCTTTAAGTACTTTCTAGAAGCCTAAATGATCAAGAAAAGACCTTCGATAAGAACTGATGTATCGCTTCTCGGCCTTTTGGCTAAGATCAAGTGAAGAACTGATGTAATCGGGTATGCTTTCCTCTCCAATGCACTTTAATGTTCACCCACACAATTGTATTAGTGAAAATGTCATCACTAATAACCTTAAAGAATCAAGAAATGCAGAGTCCTATAACTCATGAAATCTTAGATCAACCATTCGAAGCTCTTTCCTTCCTTTCTGACACCACATTCTCTGTGGCCTTTGACTTTCCCTCTTAAGTAGCTAAAATGAGCTATGCTTCTGTTTACTTAGTTGTTGTAAAGACTCCTGTCACTGGCTACTCACTCTCTTCTCTCCTAGCCAAGCATAAACCCAGCCTTACATGATCCCATTTACCCTTTTTTGGCCACACCTTTTTATTGGGCCTAACCAAGGCATTTCCCACAATACAGATAGGCCTTCCGTGAAGACTATAATCATGTGTAAGGCTCTTCATTGATAAAAATTCCTTCCATGTATCACTAACAAAGCTATAGCCATATGATTACATGGATTATAGTTTTGTGAAGTATTTTATATCATAATTTAATTGAGACTTATAAAGATGGTCCCCTTTCCATTCTAAATTTCCTTTATTTTGAGATCTGTGGTGGTTCATGACATGGACTGGCCACAGAATTTGGGAGAGCATAATACTTTAAATATGAAATTAATAGGAGAGGGTATGACTTTTGTATTTCACCAAATACTTCTTTATAAAATTTCTACTCTATATAAATGTTGGCTTACCCGATGTTATGACACACAGGGGCCAGACCTTAGGCCCCTCTGTGATATGAACCTGTCCTGATTTACAGGAGAAAATGAAGGGCAGACTAGATACAGAGTTTGAAATGACTCTGCCTTGAATACTGATTTGCCAAATTGTATCTAATATTACAGCTTATCTATAAGTGAAAATTTTAAAGTATCAGTATACATAATAAAAAAACCTTAAAGATGAATGAATTTATTCTAAACAACTAATGCTGGAAAACAAGTATCAGTCATAAGGTGGGAGAAAAGGCTGCATTTTCTTTCTTAGTCATTCATGGGAAATATAAAAATCTATATAATATAAGGATGGAATACAAAAGGTTTAATTAAATTTAGAAAAATTAATCAGGATGAAATAAGTTAATAAATTATTATTTCTCTGATTTTATGATTATGTTATTTATGACATTTCCATTTATATCAGTTCTAATTTTTATATAAAGAAGTGTTTCTTTGAGACATTTGCACATATGTGCATCAATACTGTTTGTCCTTATTTTTACTCTCCTGCTACCACCTGTGCCTCCTTACTCCCGTCCCTTGTTCTCTTCCTCCTGCCAACTACTTTTGACTTCTGTTGTCATGGCATTTGTATTCCATTACTTTTTATCTCTTTAGACCCTTATGTGGATTATTATGAACTTAAAATTTAGTTGTGATTTCACACATTTTGATTAATATCCAAGCCACAGGAAGGATCAAGTGTGAGCAATGAACCAGTGTGTATGTGTATGAAGATCAAAATAAAACCTATTGATAATTTTTATGCCTAAAGGTACTCAATATGATACTAGAAAAAAAAATCATTAGTATTACCCAGATACAAACACTGTGACCTACAATGGTGACATTCCTATAAGACACACTGGTGCGATAATGGCACAAACGTTGTGAAAGTAACCAATCACCGTTTTATTTTTTTATACTGGATTTAAGGCCAACTCCAGAAAAATGGAATCCATATCTGATACTGTCGACATGGCCAACCACCAGGGGTAGATAGGCATTGCCCTCAGGTGAAAACATCTTACTAAGGAACATGGCTAAAATGCATCTAATAAAGGGACAAGGCAACAAAATAACCTGATGGCATATGGCTATATGTACCGATCAGTGCCTCACTCAACACTCAATAGAGAGGTTTCTTCCTTCTGTCTATGGAAATTAACACAGAGACCTGTAGTTGAACAATGTGCAGAGTGAGAGGCTTTGAAATACTCAGTCGTAAATGGAGTGCTCTTACCAAACCACTGCCCTCAAGGCTCAGGGATCTATGAAGAAGAGGAGGCAGAAAAGTTCTAAGAATGACTCCAAAGAAACTACACCTTTCCAAATCAACAGGACTGATTCACAGATGGCCTCACAGAGATTATGACAGTACACACAAAGACTGCACAGATCTAAGAGAGACAGAGTTCAAGCACCAAGAAGGCTAAGCAGACACAAAGTTCCACCAAGGAGTTACTTGTAATTGACACATTCTGGGAAAAGGAAACTCAGGTTTCTCCAATGGGATATCACTGCATATATAAACCACATTCCAAGGCAGGACCTACAACATGAATTCCTTGTTTCTTTTGTAGGCTTGCCACCTTCATTTTGTTGTTGTTTTGTTTTCTTTGATTTTTTTTAAGAGAAAGAAAAATCATGAAGTTGGTTGGGTAGGAAAGTGAGGAGGACTAGGCAGGACTTCGGGCACCAGGAAGAATAGAGTCAAAATATATTCTATGAAAAGTATTTTAGATAAACCTAATCTTTAAAAAACTCAATAATTAAGATAATTGCAGTTTTTTAATATATAAGCAGAACTTATATGTCTCCATAATGTATTTCATTAGAATGTCTCTTGGATTTTACTACACAAATTCATTAGACATACTTATATTTTTAAGTATCCAAAAAAGAAAATCAATGAAATAAGAACAAATTGCATTAAAATAAATAACATTCCTAATTTAGAATCAACAACTTTGAGCCACGTTCTTGTAGAATGGTTCACTCAGGTAAGCACTAAAATCCAAATAAGCTGCTTACTTCTCCATTTGACATCATTCTCTCAATCTTAGCATTTACACCTAAACTCTGCCCTTAAGCCCATCCCCTAGCTCCATCCTCACAGGTGACTCTAAGATGACTGCCTCAAAGCTCCTAGAGGATGAGAATGCCTTCAATATTCTGTGACCTCTGCCACATACCTCACTTTTCCTCCAGGTTTAGAGATTGAGTCTTTAAATTTTCTACTCCCATTTGGTTGACAGGAATACCATACTGTTTCTTAAACTCTTAGGAAATTTAATATATGTTATATATATATATTAAAACACCCAACTCTGTTTTAATCCTTTCATAGGGTTTTTACATTTATGTCACAGACTTTACCTTGGGTATCAACACAGTCATGTTTCTCTTCCATGTGGTCCATTGTAAGAAACTGTAGATAATAATAAGCATGAATTTGCTTTCTTATTTCTATAGTTTCATGTTGAGTAAAGACTGTAAACACACACACATACACACACACATACACACACATACACATACAAACACACACATATTCACACACACACACACACACACAGGAAAAATGATTCTGTGGAATGAAAAATGCATTTCCAATGCAGCCAGGGCTTTGAGGGGTGTGTGTGTAGAATATTGTCAATACTCAGAATTTTCATTATTTGTGGACTTTTTATATTATTAGAGATGACCATAAAGGCCTGGTGAGATTCCTTCTTTTCTGTCTGTATTAGCTCCTCTTAAAAGAGGAAATCTTTTGAATTTCCCGTAATAATATGTCCATTATATAATGACACTGCCAATTAGGTAAAGTCCTGTGCAACTTTATGTCTTTTGGGGAAAGATTGAAAATAAAATCCCAGTCATTACCACACTGACAACAAAATTTCAGCTCTGACTACTGAGAGTCTCATATTACAGACATGCCATATTTTTATAAGTTTTGGAAGCCTTAAAACGGTGTGACTGTTATTATAGTAAATCTGGAAAATGCAAGAGCATTTTTAAGCAAAAAGATATTCCTGTGGTAATATTGTGTGTGTGTGTGTGTGTGTATATATGCATGTATTTGTGTGTAGACACATTTGTGTGTATATAGGGTTGCATATGTGTGTGAAACTATATTTATGTATACCTGGGTATATGTGTGTGAGAGAACTTTATTGAGACAAATTTGTATATCCATACAGGGGTACATTATGGTAATTCAGTACACATTTACAATGTACAAAAACTATATTCAGACATTACATATTTCCCTGTGTTCAAACATTAATCAATTTTGTGATTAATTTTGTATTGTTCTAGTCATTTTGAATCATACTCTGGATTCTTGTAAGGAGTAGTTATGCTACTGTGTCAAAAGGGAGTAGAAGTATTTATTACAGATTGTTTTAAACCTACTTTTGATTCCTCAGATAAGATTATAAAATATAAAATTTGAATAAAAAGAGTTCTTAATTCAAAATAGACTGAATGGAGACTGACTCAGACAGACAGAGACACACACAGCCAAACAGTGGATTGAGCTTGGATGGAAGAATAGCAGGAAGAATTGCAGATCCTGAAGGAGATAGGGATCACACAGGAAGACCAACAGAATCAACTAACTTGGACCCTTGGGATTCTCATAGTCTGAACTACCAGCCAAAGAATATACACGAGCTTGACCTAGGATTCTCCACTCATGTGTAGCAGATGTGCTGCTTGGTCTTAATGTGGTTCCTGATAACTGGAGTGGGGACTATTGTAAAAACTTTTCTCTGCCATATTACCCAAATATTATCTTTGAGAATGCAGTGGAAGATGGGAGGCCCTGATTGTACTGTTAAGACTCATCTTCTTCAGAGTGCAGAAACTATGGTGTCAGTGTGTGTCCAAAAGTCCTCGGTTCTGTTTTCTCCATCCTATATGGAGCTGCAGTGTGCCTAATATGAGAAGGTCTGGGTTTTGAAGTGAAGCTCCTAAAACCATTTCTTTTTCTCAGTTATAAAATCTGCAACTATAAAACATGCTGTCCTCTAAAATGTCCTTAGCTAAAATGATAGGAAAACCTTTGCTATTAGTATTTGGGGATCCTGACCTAGAACCTCTAAAACTTTTGCAATATCATAAGTGATATGAATGTCTACTACTAGTTTCTCTAGGATTTCCTGGACAGGAGGAAGCACTGTGTGGCAAGGAGAACTTTAAGTCTTACCATTGATACATTTCTATGTTTATTGGTGTCTGTTTACAAAAGCTAGGTAAAGGAACCAGCCTAGGCATCTCTCAACTTATAAATGGATAACAAAAACTCCACAGTAGAGTTTCATTCAGCTTCTTATGAAAATGAAATAATGGTATTTGTAGGATGAGGTAGAAGTCTCTGGTTTGTTGAAAAACTCAGTTGTGTCATGTAACGTTTTGCTGGAGTCTGTCTTGTGAGAGGGTATGCTATGTTTTGCTGGAAGCAGACACTTGAGAAGGTGCATGATGTTTAGAAAGACTATAAGCGGAATGCCACATACAGTGAGAGGATGCCCGTGCATTGCTATGCCATACAGTGCTTCTCTTGCTTTTGCTGAGGATGCCCCTTCATCATTATACCATGAAATGCTTTGCTAGTCTTCACTGGTTTTTCCCTTCAAAGAGAGAAATTTGCCAAAGAGCTTTGGGCTGATTCTGGCCACTTCCGCTGACTGGTGCCGATTTGGCAGAACGTTGTTGTTTCTGTTAGATTGTGCCACAGCTGCTGATTCAGGGTTTGGTGCTTGTGAATCGAGTGTACTGTACTGCTGGTATCCTTTCTAGAGAGAGTGTAATCACCTCCCAGGAACTACTTCTAAATAGGTCCACACACTCCCTTTTCTTACTAACATTCTTTCTCCCTGACCTTTGGTCGATGGCTCAGAAGGAAGGCTGAAACGTTTGACAACCACAAGTAAAGTAGGTTGTGAAAAATCTAAACCTGCAGTGGGAAAATTGACGGAACAGGAAGAAATTATTATAGGAAGCAAATTAGTCCCACCCAAGCCTGAGAGACAAACACCAAATGTTTTCTGTCGCATGTGCATCCTAGTCTTTAACTTTATTTATATGTGTGAAGTGCGGTGGCAATGAAACTGAAAAGGGGAGTTGGGAAGGAAAACTATGTCTTGTGGGAGCGTTCTGTTGGGGTAAAAAAAAACATAACATAGTGCAAGTGACATGAAGGGAGTGCGGGGACTATGGGTGACCAGCAGGAGGAATGGGGGAGGTGAGTGGGAGTAAGATATCAATGAAGACAAATATGCGTGGGATTCCATAGTTAACTCTGTTACTTTGTATACTGATCTGAAAAATTAATAGGAGAGGAGGAAGAAAGGGAAGGAGAGAGTGGTGAAGGAAGGGGAAATGGAGGGGAGAAGGAAGAAAAGGAGAGAGGATGGGAGGAAGGAAGGGAGAGAGGAAGGAAGAAAGATAGGAAGGAAGGAAGGAAGGAAGGAAAGAAGGAAAGAAGGAAAGAAGGAAAGAAGGAAGAGAGCGGTGTATGACATAGCAATGCACGAGTATCCTCTCACTATCTGTGAGGTTCTGCTTATATTCTTTCTAAACATCATGCACCTTCTCAAGTGTCTGCTTCCAGCAAAACATCACGTACCCTCTCACAAGACAGATTCCAGCAAACCATTACATGATACAACTGAGTATTTAAACAAACTAGAAACTTCTACTTCATCCCACAAATACCGTTATTTCATTTTTTTTCTAAACAGCTGAATGAAACTCTACTGTGGGGTTCTTATTATCCATTTATAAGTTGATAGATGTCTAGGCTGGTTCCCTTACCTAGCTATTGTAAACAGACACCAATAAACATAGAAATGTATCAATGCTAAGACGTAAAGTTTTCAATGTATTTAGCATGATACAGTTGGACCAAAGGGTTGTTCTATTTTGAGACTTTTTTTAAAAATGACACATTTATAATGATTTTCATATAGTTTTACAAATGTGCAAACCCATCAGCAATACATAGTGTTCCTCTCTACCCTCATTCTATTGTTTGTTATTGCTCTTTTTTTCAATTTAATTTTATTTGTTTTACTTAGTCATTTCACATCCTGTTCACTGCCCCCCAGTCACCCCCTCCCACAAGCCTTCCCCATCTGCTCTTTCTCTTCTGAGCAGGTGGGGGCCACCTGGGTTCCTCCTACCCTAGGACTTCAAGTCTCTGCAAGGCTGGGTGCTTCCTCTCCAACTGAGGCCAGACAAGGCAACCCAGCTAGAAGAACCTATCCCACATATAGGCAACAGCTTTTGGGACAGCACTCATTCCATTTGTTGGGTACCCACATGAAGACCAAGCTGCACATCTGCTACATACTAGCAAGGAGGCCTAGGTCCAGCCCGTGCATGTTTTTTGGTTGGTGGTTCAGACTCTGAGAGTTCCAAGGGCCAGGTTATTTGACTCTCTTGCTCTTCCTATGAAGTTTCTATCCCCTTTATTGTGATCCACAATCCTTCCTTCTTTTCTTCCTTAAGAATTTCCAAGCTCTAATCACTCTTTGGCTGTAGATGTCTGTATCTGAGTCAGCTCCTGGGTGGACCCTCTCAGAGGACAGCATATTCTTGTGTGTAAGCATAATAAAGTATCATTAATAGTGTCAGGGATTAGTGCTTGCCCATGGGCTGGCCATTCTCATCTCTGCTCTGTCCACTATGCCTATCTTTCTTGTAGACAGGATACATTTTGGGGTAAAATTTTTTTGGGTGGGTTGATCTCTGTTGCTCCACTGGGGATCCTGCCTGGCTACAGAAGGTGGTCTCTTCAGGTTCCATATCCCAATGTTGTGAGTCACAGCGAAGGTCACCCTATTGACTCTTGGGGGGGCCTCCCTTACCCCAGGTCTCTGTCTTATCCTGGCCATACTCCCCACCTCCTCACTCCTGTCAATTGCGGATTTCCATTCATTTATTGAACAATTGTTTGTTCTTTTAACAGTAGCCACTCTAAGGTAGGATGATGGACTCTTCGATCAGTTTTAGTTTTCATTTTCCCGAGACTCTTGGGTATTTACTAGTTATATCCTGTTTTTATGTTAATTTCAAAAGCACATGCCATGTTAGAAGAAGTTGAGGAGGAGGATGACCCCAGAAGAAGGCCATCAGTCTCAATTAACCTGGACCCACAAGATCTCTCAGACACTGAGTCACCAACCAGGCAGCATACTAGCTGCTCTGAGCCCCTGACACTATATAGCAGAAGACTGACTGGTCTGGCCTCAATGAGAGAAGGGGCACTTAACCCTTAAGAGATTTGAAGCCCCAGGAAATGGGGAGGTCCGGTGGAGTGTGGTGACATCCTCTTGAAGACAAGGGGAGGAGGAATGGGATGAGGAACTGTCGGAGGGCATAATGGGAGGGAGATAATTACTGGACTGTAAAAAATGAAGATTAAAAGAAGTACATGCCATGTACGTATATCATTAGAATATGTCAAGCGAGTATTTTTAAAGCATCTTTTCATGATTGTGCAAATTGTGCCAATTGAGCCAATTGAGTTCCCAATATCTAATATACTTAAATGGTCAATAAATATTTCATAGCATAACACGTGGTGGTGAGAACAGTGGAGTAAAAGTCCTCATTAGTTGCTGCTCAAATGTTACTCATTTGTTTCCTTTGTTTCACAGGTATATTCAGAGAAGAACAGAAATGCACATTTCGAGCCATGATCCAGGGCTTCTTCTGTAAGCAGACTGAGAATGCAGTCCTAATTCTTGATAATGTTGATGTAACTTGGACAATCCCCAAATTCTACCCACTTGTATCCATTACTAATGGCTTTGTGGACACGTTCAGTATTGTGAAGGACAGTGGTCTATGCTTTCCCACAAGCTCCCCGTCTACTTTTTATTCCATTTTACCAACCAGACAAATGACCAAAGTATGCTTTCCAGAGCGAACTCCCCCATTCCTGCACTTTTTTCTACTGGCAAACAGAAGAGCGTCCAAGCTCATCTTGGCTGTGTTCTACAATGAGATTCAGAGCCCCTACGTTTTCTTAGACAAGAGCTTTATTCCACCTACACCAGTAGAGTCAGCATTTTCACTGTTGGATAAGCCTGTTGGTGCCAACTATTTCGACATCATGAATAACCTCTTGTATGTTGTCCTGCAAGGAGAGGAGGCTGTTGAAATACGTTCAAGTGTTTCCATTCATTTGGCTTTGACAGTGACATTTTCAGTCCTAGAAAAGGGCTGGGAGAAAGCAGTGCTTGAAAGTCTAAGAGGCTTCTTCCAGATTGACCAAAACCAAATCAGACTCACTCTTGAGATGCCTGGCAACAAAGAGACCTTAAAGGCCATTGCAAACAGTGAAGGAAAACGAAAGCGCAATTGCCCAACTGTGACTTGTGCTGTCCCTTCTAGCAGATATGTTCAACGCAGACCTCTCATGGCAGAAATGGCATCATTTACAATCACACCAGCAACCACTCTGGAAACTTTCTCAAAGGTGATTGTCTTTGAAATCGGTGATCTGCCAAATGCAAGGGACAGTGAATTCATTCAGTCCTTACCAAGTAACAGATTACAGAAATTGGCTCACCAGGTTATCACTGCTCAACAGACTGGAGTTCTGGAAAATGTCCTTGGTATGACTGTTGGGGCCCTACTAGTGGCTCAGTCAGAGGGAGTCACAGGATATAGGTAAGCGCTAATTATCAAAACATCTGGATGAAGGGTGATTTCTTGAGTCCATGTTGACATCTATTAAAATTTGCTTAGTCTTCACAATCAGTTACAAAAGAATCAGTAGAATTAAAAACTTAAAAAAAACAAAGTCCTACACCTAGTTGGAGGCATATTTAACCAATTCATTTATGGATACTTAAAAAGGGGAATTAGATCACTTTCCATTCTTTCAGCAGTTCCCAGGTACTTTTCTTCCAACCCCATCTATTTTGCCTTCTCAAATTGATAGTTTTTCCTTTGATTTTTATTGTTACACACACACACACACACACACACACACACACACACACACGCACACACACACACACACACATTTGTGTCCATAAATATGTAAATACAATATTCTGGGGTCTATCTTTGTTGATGGTATACATATGGTTTCCGAGTTTGACCACATATATTGAATAGCAAATAAGAAGGCTCATCCCTGGGAGAGGGCACCTAACTTTTTATGTAGAGTAGCTATTCATATGAAAGCTTAGTTCACATTTTTGAATTATATTTTCCATTTTAACACTGAGAACAAATACGTATCCCTTTTGTTCATAGATGCAAAAATGACAGCATAGTTTTCCCTGGTTGCTTCTAATATAGAATTGAGTATTTTTGCTATGCATGGATTTTTTTTTAGTGTTAAGAGACACAATTGCATATGAGAATACTCACAAGAGTCATTTGTTCAATACATGGGTACAAGCTGTAGAAAACTTAAGAACTTTTGGGAAATGACTGGGTCATGAAGGCTGTGACCAATCAATATGCATGGAATTTTAATGAATTAGTGATATTATTTTTTAAAACTTCCTATATTATTTTATATGTATGAGTGTGTTCTTTCATGTATGTATGTGTACCACATGCATATCTGGTGCTTGTGGAAGTGAGAAGAGAGGAATAGATCCTCTGTGACTAGTTTCACATGCTTGTGAGTCACCAGACAGGTGCTGGAAACCAAGTCTGGGACTTCTGCAAGAGAAACAAGTGCTCTTAACCCCTGAGCTATCCTTCATGCTTTCTAGTCTTACTATTATGTTTTATATGTTAACATGGGTGTCAGGAGTGCTGAAGCATTTTGATTTTGTTTTTTTTCTCCCTACTGTAATTTCATTTAGGCTTCACTGAATTCTTATAAATTTATATGTATACTTAGAGAGCAAAGCTTTAGCCTATTGTATAATTTGGTCACTATTCCAAAACATTGAACATTGTAGAGATAATATCTTATGTATTGTACAGATACATCACCTGTCAATAAAAAACCTATACCCTATGCTTAGGCAGGAAATAGGTAAAAACGTCTGGGAGGCAGAAAGGATTCTTGGATAAAGTCAGGCATAGGAAGAGTTGCTAGGGAAGATGTGACAAGACAGATGCTTGTTACCTGAATACAAGAAACCATGAGGTAGAATGTAGGTTAAAATGAGCCTAGCTCTGTGACCATGATATTTGTAAATATAATTTGAGTCTGAGTCTTATTTCTAGAAGCATGGAGCTGGGAAGAAGCACCAGTCCAAACATTGCAGTGTGCATTCACATTTTAGAGAGAGAGAGAGAGAGAGAGAGAGAGAGAGAGAGAGAGAGAGAGAGAGAGAAACAGAGAGAGAGAGAGAAAGAGAGAGAGAGAGAGAGGATAATGAGCAGAAGCAATCAAGAGCCACTGGGGAAAACCTGCAGAGTAAACTGGCTATATGTAGGGAATATATCAGGTATTTGTCAGGCAAATCATCTGATAGGAATGAAGAAAGGAGATAGGCTCAGCACAAATGTTACGTCCATCACCCAGTCATTACACGCCCTCTTCACCTCTGACTCGTATATGCCTAATCTACTACTACTACTACTGCTACTGCTACTGCTACTGCTACTGCTACTGCTACTGCTACTGCTACTGCTACTACTACTACTACTACTACTACTACTACTACTACTAATAATAATAATAATAATAATAATAATAACTAGAAGCATGAATAATATGACATTGATTTTTTGTTCAAATTTGTTACATCCTCCACTTTGTTTCTCTATCTTAAGAGATACTTTTCCAGATGTAATGCAAACAAATCATGTGAGGATAAAGAAAAGCCTCCTATAAAGCATACCTGACAAAAATCTCTGTGGAGTGAGAAACAGCATGCTCCCCATAGAATTGACAAACATTTAGCAAGATTGCCTATGCCCCTGAACATTGCACTGTATGCTTAACAGCCTTGAAGGCATATACAAACCCCAAGGCCAGCTCCGTGTCTTTCAGCTCTTACCAGTATCAGCTAGGACCTCTGCTGAGCTCCTTGGAGAGCCATCAGCACACTAATGAATTGACCTTGACACTACAGAGAAGAGTCTAAGGATGAAGTCTTTTGGGGGAAGTACTAATGAAGTCCTCCGGAAGGTCGCTTTTGTTATATGGGGGTTACAGAATGAGGCCATCCTGGAAACTTATTTCCAGAAAACCACTACTTATTTTCATGAAGGTGGGGAGAAATGAAGTTGCTATGGTGTGTAGTCAATTTGTCTTTTCATTTTTTATCCTCCCTCCAGGAATTCAGGACTCAAATTTCCTCTGCTCACTTAGGTCAGTTGCATGAACTTTTTCTCCAGTTTTTCAAACTCCTGTTGACACATGCAATCAGTTTACTATTCACCTGTCTTCTTCATTCTTGCATTTAATCACTACTTTTACCCAGTTTTATGCTTCAGATGGTTTCAGTGGAGTTTTTAGTGGGAAGAGATAAGCACACATTCTATATCTCTCTATTCAAGCTAGAAGATCTCCACCAGGATGACATTTACTTTGTATTCAGGAATCTTGACAGAACAGCTAGTAATGTCTGCCTGTCTTTTAGAAGCTTGACCTTCATTCACCCTTGTACGTCTTTCTTCTCTTCCTTATTTGTCTCCTGCCTCTTGCCTCACTCATTTCCCTACTGGAATATGAATTTACAGGGCTCCTATGTACCTGCATCCCAGAAGATCAGAGACTTGAGTTTGATATCTTCTTAAATCGCTCACTACTTTATATATTTATCCAGGGTGTATGTATTCTGGCATACATACACACACACACACACACACACACACACACACACACACACACAAACACACAAACACAAGCATACCCTCACACACACACACAGACATATAAAAATTTTCCAGCTATCTCCCTTACAGAAGCTTGGCTGTTAAAACCAAAGCGTAGTTGGCAGAATTTCTGTGTCCTCCCACAATGCACCTGTGTAAGCTGTTGCTCGTACGAATGATGAACTTTTATGGTTTTGCTGTGTTCTGTGGTATGTTTTGACCTTAAGGTGGGAAGAATATGCAGAGTTGGCTCTGTCAAATGCATGAGTCTCAGAATGAGCAGAATTTTTCCTGATATGGGAAGGAAACCAGATGGGGAAAGCAGAGCAATTCAAGGTGTGAGGACTTGATTCCTCATGGTTAAGGGCATTAGGAGGCCACAAAATGATGCAAGGGAACTGTGGAGATGATCAGTGAGTAAAGTATTTGTTCTATAAGCATGAAGGCCAGAGTTCAGCACCATAGCACCTACAGAAATGCTGGGCCACCGTGGTGCCTGCCCATCAATGCTCATGGGACAGAAACATTATTAGATCCTCAGAGCAAGCTGGCTGTCTAGACTAGTCAACACAGTCAAATGAGTTCAAAGGAGATGCCATACCTCAGTATATGGAATAGTGTGCCATCTAGGGAGACATTCAATTCAGTCTCTGAGCTCTCTTTGCACAGATACATAGAAATCTGTAAGCACACGTGCATCCATCCAAGTAGACACATATACCTAAATACACACAGGAGAAAAAGAATACAGGAAGGAAGGAAGGAAAGAAGGAAGGAAGGAAGGAAGGCAGGAAGGAAGGAAGGAAGGAAGGAAGGAAGGAAGGAAGGAAGGGGGAAGGGCAGGTAGATAGTGAGTACAAAATAGGCATCGCATGGTATCCTAGGAGGAGAAAGCCCTTCAACCTGAGTGGGTTTAGAGCTAGATTCATTCAGAATGCATCTCCAAGAACACCAAAGTAGCCTATCCATGTCTGCCTAGACTCCTGACCTCCCTGGAGAACACACATTAGTATTAATATGTCAGCCACTCTGCCATAGTGTTATATAGCAACAGAAATAAACATGTCATAAAACTGTGCTACATAAATCTCTTTATTTATGAAGTTACCTGAGCCTTGAGCCCTACAAATGATTTGGGTGAAAAGAGGAATAAAAGTGGCAGTAATGTGTGTGTGTGTGTGTGTGTGTGTGTTGTGTGTATGCATGTGTATGTTTGCATGTTTGTAACCATGCATATATGCATATGTATATATCTCCATGTGTGTGTGCATGCATGCATGTGTGTATCTGCATGTGGGTATGCCTAACATATTACTAGCTTTTGAAAAAGTTATCTTTAAATGTGTGTCTGTGTTTCTTTGTGCAGTATGTACATGTGAATACAGATTCTTAGAGTCCCAAAAAGGGCATCAGTTTCCGTAGAGCAGGAGTTAAAGGCTCTGAGAAGGTGTGGAGAACAAAGTTGTCTCTGCGAGCATAGTACAAATTCTTTAAGTGCCGAGCCATCTCTTCATCCCTCACATTAGGAGCTTATAAGGTCATGTATTTATGTCAATGTAAAGCAAGCTGGAGTCATGAAAGAACATTTAAGTATAGTACAAGTGCACAAATTGGTTAAGTTGGGCGAATAGCAAAATACTGTCATTTTAATAACCTCCTATGTACTCCTTTTTAGGAAAGTGAGATGTTGTTACTTTAGCAAACATTCTGCACAACTAAAATTTGATTGTTATGTGGTAGCATTTTCAAGTCTTCAAAATGGCTTAGCACCTTAGATCAATTGGTAGAGTGCATGCTTATCATGCGTTAATCCTTGAGTGTGATGCCCATGGCCACGTAATTCTGTGTGAAAGCACGCACAGCACCAGCACTGTGTGGAGGATGCTGAGGATCATTATGTATGGTTATGCTTGCATATGTAATGAAGCTGAGGTTAACCTGGACTAAAAAGAAAAGAAATAAAAAACATTCAGGGAAAGTTGAATACCTAGCCTTATTATATGGGAAATATCAGGGCATACACAGCTCATTCACAATTCACAGTCCCCTTGAATTGATGATTCTTCAGAGTCATGGGTAAAATTGTCATTTATTTCAGAGCCTTACGTCTCCAATAATGGCTTTAGGCTTTATTGTACTTCAACCCAATGCTCTGAAACCAATGCATCTTTGATTGTTTTTCTGAAGATTATATGGTTTTTTTTCCTCGCCTTTTCTTGTGAACAAGTTTTTATCTATAATCTGTTACCACTGCTGACATCCCTATACCTAGATGATCTCTGTCCTCAGGCACATTAGTTCCCAGTTCCAAAAATTAG
The DNA here is from genome assembly GCF_021556685.1 of Rattus norvegicus. Classification (NCBI taxonomy): domain Eukaryota; kingdom Metazoa; phylum Chordata; class Mammalia; order Rodentia; family Muridae; genus Rattus; species Rattus norvegicus. Next base: position 37,763,063 of record NC_141542.1, on the reverse strand, counting down.
TCCAGACTACTTTAAAAAATACATTAAAATATATATGAACCTATAGTGAGTAATGTGATAAATAAGAAACCTCATGAAAACTTATATTTCAACAAGTTTTATTCCCAAACATTATTGGAATGGCTATCATGTCCAACATATTATACAAATTTAAACATTGCTATATATGTAGATGAATATTAAAATATTTTATTATATCACCACTCTGAAAATACAATTCAAGTGTGGATAATTAAAACTATTTTCTCAATTACTTAATGAAAACATGTTATGTTATACTTCACACACATGTACACATAAATAATACTACATGGATTTAGCATTTAATAGTGTGTGTGTGTGTGTGTGTGTGTGTGTGTGCGTGTGTGTGTGTGTTTGTAATGCTAGAGAAAGTAGAGGATAGTGGGAGGAGTTGGAGGGGAGGAAGAAATAGAAATGATATAAATACAGTGTATTTATGAAAGACATTTTCAAAATTTAAACAAAAGTTGACATACCCAAAAGGGGTTAATTAACCAATTCAACATGAACCAGCCCATTAGTTTATATGTACATGTATACTTTCATCTCTATAATGTTTACTAGTCACATTTCAGTTTATTTTATATTTTCAAGAGCACCTAATCAGATTTTATATTCATAACGAGGGATCATTCAGCATCTTTCATAGATGGTGACATGTTGTCAGAAGTCTTCCTAGTTCTGTGAACACAATACCTAACCGAAATAACTTGAGGGTGTCAAGGTTTGTTTTGTCTCAAGGTCTAAGGACAGTCAGTACAGAATTGGAGAGGGCAAGGTAGAGCATGGAAACAGGACACATGACATAAGCCAGACAACAGAAATAAATGCAAGTTCTCTGAATCTTGCTCCTTTCATTTTATTATGTCCAGGCCTCCAACCCATAGGCACCCCCAACCCATAACCACCGTATTGAGTTTGGGTAGTTCTTCCTGAATTAACCCTCTCTGGAAGCTCCTTATGAGCACACTGAGAAATTTGTCTCACTACGTCCTGTGTAATTCTAAGTCCAGTCAAATTGACAGTGCAAATTAACCATCACAATAGTGACTTAACTTCTTGAGTCTGTTAGTCCTGTGTAACCTTCTGCAGGTGGCCTGTAGAAAGATGATGTGCTGAAGGCAAAAGGGCAGTTCAGTTCAATAAGACCAAGCAGCCAGTATTGGTTTAAACATCTGGAATCCGAGCCTGAGTAATTTATTTTAGGCATATTTAAGCATAGCACAATTTGGTGAAAACTTATTGTGGTGATTAACTCATTCCCACATGCGCCATGAAGTATACATAAATCTCTTTGAGGGAAAAAGGAAGGTAAATATTGATAGAATGTAGCTACATCAACATTCCTTGTAAAGTCCAGAGAGATACATTCTATAGATTGGCTGAAAAAACAAATTACAATAAGGGTCTGTGGGAGAATCCAGTACCAGCGAGTCTCCCGCCACACAGATAGAGCATAGGTCCCAGGACTAGTAAACACATCTGTTTTCTGGGTGGATAGCAGGGACAATATCCCTTCCCTTGAGGGACCAACTCTATGTGTTTAATACACCAGGTTTCCCTCGTGCTTCTCTGTAGGACCTACATGCCACAATCCTCATTACCTTTTATTAATCTCTTCTGTCAGGTTCTTAGTGGTTTCTAACAAGAACTTTACTACTACAGTACTTCCACATAAATAGAAAACTTTGAATATTTGTATATTTAATATATAAATATTTGAATATTTTATAGTTAATAGCTATTTTCCATTTTTCTGAATAACTTTAATCTATAATTTTATTCAGGCCATATTTCTCATAAAATAATACCTTAGATAACTTAACAATTATAATATTTTAGGTTTGTTTCCTGAATGTTTGCATCTCATTCAAATTGTCAAAAGATGTACCATGTTTAGTCTGGGCATATTGCTTTTTTAAATGGCTACTTTCAGGCCATTCTAAGAGTTTAACCACAAATGGATTAGCCCAGAAGTAAGCTTGTATGTGTGGGCAGTATACCCAAAGTTGAAATTGGTCAGGCCAAGATGGGTAATATCCTTCCTGAGACAGTGGATGACTTAAGTGTGTGAAGAAAAGACACATCAGGTACTGAGGGGGTGAAGTGTTATGGGGAGATGTAGTAGGGACTTGCAATGTGTCAGGCTGGAAATGAGAGGACCACAGTGCCAGTAGGAAACTGTTAGACCTTAAGACACTCTTCCCAACTAGGGAGGACAGTTGCTAAGGGAGCCTGCCTGGGTTTAATAGGGATCTCAAGGATCAATAAATGTGAATAAAATGGTTTGTATCAATTCAGAGGGATAGCAAGGAAAGTCATTCTTGTCTTCCAGAAGTACAGAAGCGTCTTCCCCAGGGGCAGAGTCATAGTGTTTTATTTATCTTTGCATATCTTATGCTGCCTCAAGAAGTTTTTACACAGACCAGGAGGTCTAACATTGATTGACAAATGGAATTGACTGGAAAACTTTTTCTTCCAGGGTACGGAAACTTCCCCATTCCATTATTCAAGTCTAGTTCATGGTACATCGAGATTGTCAATTGTCTAGTATGTTGAAAAGAAGAGAGACCGTAGGTGTTCAGGATACCTTGGACAATTAATAAAACCATGAAGATTTGTTTTGTTTTTGTTGTTTACTTGCTTGCTTTTTAATCTTGTTTTGCTTAGTGTAAAACTAGTTAACAATCCTGGGGGTGTGGGAAACACAATGAGGAAGAAGCACCAGAAGTCCCCAACAGCACCCACAGTCATCACAGAAGGGCTCGTTGAGAAACAGGGCTCACTACTAGGTTTTATTTATTTCCATTGGCTATGTCTGCCAAGTCTTATCTTGTCCTTGCTTTGCACTTGGGCCAAGTCTAGGAGGTAAGGATGTTATGACTACTAGATTTAGAAGCCCATGCTAGAAGGATTACTGGTGGTCTCTGAGCTGGGAAATTCCTGTGTTGTTATGATCTCCCTTCTTCAGCTTGCACTTAAATATTGCAGGGAGAAATATATTTCACATAGTTGACTGAGCATTGCAAGCTGTTAAATAGTGTTTGAAACCGGAGGAGATGGAGGGAACTTTCCTCCCCCATTTTTTAAAGTTTGGCTGTAGGTCCTTCTGCCTGCAGGCTACAGTCACATTAGCAGTTGGAAATTGGATAACGACAGCACAATGACAAATCCAGGTTGCTTGCAATAAGTTGCTAATCCCTTTGCTTTAATATTGGAGCAGCGTGTAATGATGTTTGGACATCACTCCAGTTTACTGACGACCCCACTGGGGCCAGCAATAGAACCTTACAACTGTCTAACAAGGTGTCAGGTGACTCCCGTCGTCACAGCAACGGACACTGGAATCTAATCTTCCCTCCATCCCTTCTAGCACCCAATAACGCCTAGATTATATAAGTGGCCCATCATTGCTTGGTAACTTGAATCAATTAACGTTAATTCGCACAATGCTATGATGTATTGTGATCACTTTCATTTCAGGGAAGGGGGAGAAATTGCTATAAGTCACCTAAAATGAGGTTGTCTGTGGTACTGAGGTATTAATTGGGTGTCCATATTAAATGCAAAAGGAGCCCCATCGTGAAAGGAAAGTGGATGAGTGACTCTCTTGGCTGCTATTGACCTATCAGAAGAAGACAGTGCCCTTTTCCTTTGCTTTTATCTATTACAGTTTTCCCTATTGCGTGTCAAGTTGATGTATTATAAAAAATTCATTTGGTGACCTTTCACCCCCTTAGCAGATTAAACAATTTCACTTCAATGGCATCATTAACAGGACCCAGCATTTAATGATGATTTCTCTAAAAGGCCACGGAGATTCGATTTTAAGCTAACAGATTTATTGCACTATTATAACATATCGTAAAAAACTGTACCACCTACGGTCAGGTTTTAGGATAGAAACTGCTTAGGAGTTTATGTGGAGCTTAAAGTGGTATTACCTTGGGATATTCTGCAGTCGCACGTCTCTGACCTCCGGTGAGAGGCTGTTTACATTTAATAAGAGATGTTTGCTCACAATAAACTTTAAAGTGTGTCAGGAACAGGCCTTTCTGTAAGAGTTCAGGCCACTGCTTCCCAACCTAGCGTCTCCAGATACCAATGAACTTATGTCAGAATTTTTAATGGGATTTTCAATTTCCTTAACCCAAGCTGCTGGCCCCTACCCATTTCTCACCAGAAAACATTTGAGGGTGAGTGTAGGAGAGGAATATAGTCTAGTAATGGTGTTAAAATTTTCTAATAATCTGCTGCATCTCAACCTGGGGATGGGGAATGCTGGCATAGATTTTAAAAACAACGCTAGTGTACATTGTACCTTTTTTAACAAAGGAAGGAACCTTAGCTACTCAAGCAAAGCAAACTAATACATGATGATTGGGTACAGAACTTCCAGGGAGAGGTTTCAGCAGCCAGTGCCTTCCATAGCTTGGTAGATAAACCGAGCTCCCAGCACCGTCTACTCCCATCCTGCCTGTACCTTTCTCTGGTTCAGAGAGCACAAGGAAATTGTTCCCTATAGAGAAATGTCATATTTTTTGACACATTGTAATAATCCTTCCATTATTTCCTCTTTCAGAACTAATGTCTACCTTCACCCATCACATGCTGCGTTTGATCAATATTACTTAATACTTTCTTACTCCCACAAGGGGAGAGTAGAAGACAAAAAAAAATGGAATATGTGACTTAGAAATATTTAATTGAGGCTACAGTTTAAAATATAATGAAAACCTCATTAGACCAGGGCTAACTGCTTTGAAAGCGGCTTATCAAATAACACTACATGTTGGTGTCAAATGTACAGTATATGTTATCTATAGATCTCCACTTACCTGTGAAGCATCTGTTGCATGCCTATGATATGTAATGCATAAGATAAAGGGAATAGTGACTTGTTAATGTCCTCATAAGTTACATCTTTCAGCACTCCAAAGCACCTGAGTCAAAGTTGCTTCAAGGTATCAGAAGTTATGTAGTTATTCTATGCTAGGTCTCACCAGCAATTAACATGCGTGTTTGAACAGAGAGAGAAGCAATATAGCTCCCTGGATCAGTGGCAAAAACAGTTACAGCTTAGAAGAGCTCTGTTACATCCTTCTTTTGGTACCTCAAACATACATAGAAGCATCTAGCTCACGGTGCCCTTTTAAAGATATAGTAACCTGGGGCTGGGGATTTAGCTCAGTGGTAGAGCGCTTACCTAGGAAGCGCAAGGCCCTGGGTTCGGTCCCCAGCTCTGAAAAAAAGAACCAAAAAAAAAAAAAAGATATAGTAACCTTATACAGGAAAGGCTAAAAGCACATAGTGCACAGTGAATATCCATTACCATCTTTATTTTCACCCTCTGATTCTAAAATCTACAATTAGTGTGCACTTATGGTATCTATTTAATGCAAGTACATTTGGAGAGTATGGATTAAAAATGGCAGCGTGCTGGAGTTGGGGTCTTCTCCCCTGACCTTTGTTTAGTGGCATCTAGGTATTTTGGACTCAGCCATGCTGGGAAAGTATTTGTGCCATAGACATTAAGAAATGGTACAAATCAAGGTATTTCCCAGAAGAGTCATTTCAACAGCTTATGGCTGAGCATACTCTTGCCTTGTAAGCATCTTAGTTCATCATATTGTTCACTAAAGTTTGTTGGAACCTAACTTAATGTATGCTGATGGAAATTATAAGTTCACTTTCAATTGCTTTACCCACATTTTAAGCATGACTAATGCAGAATATGTGAGACACAATTCATGTGCAAATACAGAATTACCCACTTCAGCATATTTATGGAGTTTGTAGAAATTAAAGGCAACTCAAATATTCTCAGCACTGCAACTGCTCTATGGAAAACAGCAACTGCAATGATCCTGCAATACTATGGATGCTTTGATCCCATTCATCTTGTGTTTTCTAGAAATGCAAGTAGTTTAATAACTGGAAACCAGATATATACCCGGCCCTCTGTGGTTTCCATCCTGGTGCAGCCTTCGGATGGGGAAGTGGGAATAGAATTACCGATTCAGCCACGGCTCATCTTCCTGGATGAGAAGGTAACTTCTCCGATCTGACTAGCTCTCCACAGGATGGGCTGTATTTCTAAACATCCCCATATACATTCACAGAGCGTCTGCCACATGAAATTGGCAGCACACAGACGTCCTCACTGCGTTGGTCATTCATGCAAATCACACCGTGTCTTCTTGCATTGCCTATGAGGGTTTGAAATTTCTCACAGGCAAAACAGAGACTTCTGATGTGTCTTTCCCTCCCAGTGCTGGTTCTGTTCATGAAGGAAAGACTCACGTCTCTGATGAAATCTTGCCTTCAGACTCCATGGCTTTGGCTCTGCTTATTGCTTTTCCTTCTGAGGGCATGGAGGATTGAACCCAGAGTGGTGCCTATGAGAAACGAGTGCTCTACCATAGAGCTGCTTCCTTCAGATGCGTTTTTCCATTCCCTTTCTTTCTTACCAGCCTCCCTAGGAAAGCTGTGAAACCCTTCTCTTTTGTAACTCCAGTCCACTTTCTCCTCTTACACACCCTGCTTTAAGTCTCCATAAAATAACTTCCCTTTTCTTCTTTCAATACATCAATTTTGATGTTTACATGAGAAGAAATGCATTCCTCCCTTTCCTTCTTCTAGGGAGTACATGTGTGATTTATAACATATATGTGTGACCACATGTCTTTTTTCAGAATCTTCAAACTATGATATTCTTTTTTTTTTATTAACTTGAGTATTTCTTATATACATTTCAAGTGTTATTCCCTTTCCCGGTTTCCGGGCAAACATCCCCCTCCCCCCTCCCCTTCCTTATGGGTGTTCCCCTCCCAACCCTCCCCCCATTGCCGCCCTCCCCCCATAGTCTAGTTCACTGGGGGTTCAGTCTTAGCAGGACCCAGGGCTTCCCCTTCCACTGGTGCTCTTACTAGGATATTCATTGCTACCTATGAGGTCAGAGTCCAGGGTCAGTCCATGTATAGTCTTTAGGTAGTGGCTTAGTCCCTGGAAGCTCTGGTTGCTTGGCATTGTTGTACATATGGGGTCTCGAGCCCCTTCAAGCTCTTCCAGTTCTTTCTCTGATTCCTTCAATAGGGGACCTATTCTCAGTTCAGTGGTTTGCTGCTGGCATTCGCCTCTGTATTTGCTGTATTCTGGCTGTGTCTCTCAGGAGCGATCTACATCCGGCTCCTGTCGGTCTGCACTTCTTTGCTTCATCCATCTTCTCTAATTGGGTGGCTGTATATGTATGGGCCACATGTGGGGCAGGCTCTGAATGGGTGTTCCTTCAGTCTCTGTTTTAATCTTTGCCTCTCCCTTCCCTGCCAAGGGTATTCTTTTTCCTCACTTAAAGAAGGAGTGAAGCATTCACATTTTGATCATCCGTCTTGAGTTTCGTTTGTTCTAGGGATCTAGGGTAATTCAAGCATTTGGGCTAATAGCCACTTATCAATGAGTGCATACCATGTATGTCTTTCTGTGATTGGGTTAGCTCACTCAGGATGATATTTTCCAGTTCCAACCATTTGCCTACGAATTTCATAAACTCGTTGTTTTTGAGAGCTGAGTAATATTCCATTGTGTAGATGTACCACATTTTCTGTATCCATTCCTCTGTTGAAGGGCATCTGGGTTCTTTCCATTTTCTGGCTATTATAAATAAGGCTGCGATGAACATAGTGGAGCACGTGTCTCTTTTATATGTTGAGGCATCTTTTGGGTATATGCCCAAGAGAGGTATAGCTGGATCCTCAGGCAGTTCAATGTCCAATTTTCTGAGGAACCTCCAGACTGATTTCCAGAATGGTTTTACCAGTCTGCAATCCCACCAACAATGGAGGAGTGTTCCTCTTTCTCCACATCCTCGCCAGCATCTGCTGTCACCTGAGTTTTTGATCTTAGCCAATCGCACTGGTGTAAGGTGAAATCTCAGGGTTGTTTTGATTTGCATTTCCCTTATGACTAAAGATGTTGAACATTTCTTTAGGTGTTTCTCAGCCATTCGGCATTCCTCAGCTGTGAATTCTTTGTTTAGCTCTGAACCCCATTTTTTAATAGGGTTATTTGTTTCCCTGCGGTCTAACTTCTTGAGTTCTTTGTATATTTTGGATATAAGGCCTCTATCTGTTGTAGGATTGGTAAAGATCTTTTCCCAATCTGTTGGTTGCCGTTTTGTCCTAACCACAGTGTCCTTTGCCTTACAGAAGCTTTGCAGTTTTATGAGATCCCATTTGTCGATTCTTGATCTTAGAGCATAAGCCATTGGTGTTTTGTTCAGGAAATTTTTTCCAGTGCCCATGTGTTCCAGATGTTTCCCTGATTTTTCTTCTATTAGTTTGAGTGTGTCTGGTTTGATGTGGAGGTCCTTGATCCACTTGGACTTAAGCTTTGTACAGGGTGATAAGCATGGATCGATCTGCATTCTTCTACATGTTGCCCTCCAGTTGAACCAGCACCATTTGCTGAAAATGCTATCTTTTTTCCATTGGATGGTTTTGGCTCCTTTGTCAAAAATCAAGTGACCATAGGTGTGTGGGTTCATTTCTGGGTCTTCAATTCTATTCCATTGGTCTATCTGTCTGTCTCTGTACCAATACCATGCAGTTTTTATCACTATTGCTCTGTAATACTGCTTGAGTTCAGGGATAGTGATTCCCCCTGAAGTCCTTTTATTGTTGAGGATAGCTTTAGCTATCCTGGGTTTTTTGTTATTCCAGATGAATTTGCAAATTGTTCTGTCTAACTCTTTGAAGAATTGGATTGGTATTTTGATGGGGATTGCATTGAATCTGTAGATTGCTTTTGGTAAAATGGCCATTTTTACTATATTAATCCTGCCAATCCATGAGCATGGGAGATCTTTCCATCTTCTGAGGTCTTCTTCAATTTCTTTCCTCAGTGTCTTGAAGTTCTTATTGTACAGATCTTTTACTTGCTTGGTTAAAGTCACACCGAGGTACTTTATATTATTTGGGTCTATTATGAAGGGTGTCGTTTCCCTAATTTCTTTCTCGGCTTGTTTCTCTTTTGTATAGAGGAAGGCAACTGATTTATTTGAGCTAATTTTATACCCAGCCACTTTGCTGAAGTTGTTTATCAGCTTTAGTAGTTCTCTGGTGGAACTTTTGGGATCACTTAAATATACTATCATGTCATCTGCAAATAGTGATATTTTGACCTCTTCTTTTCCGATCTGTATCCCTTTGATCTCCTTTTGTTGTCTGATTGCTCCGGCTAGAACTTCAAGAACTATATTGAATAAGTGGGGAGAGAGTGGGCAGCCTTGTCTAGTCCCTGATTTTAGTGGGATTGCTTCAAGTTTCTCTCCATTTAGTTTAATGTTAGCAACTGGTTTGCTGTATATGGCTTTTACTATGTTTAGGTATGGGCCTTGAATTCCTATTCTTTCCAGGACTTTTATCATGAAGGGGTGTTGAATTTTGTCAAATGCTTTCTCAGCATCTAATGAAATGATCATGTGGTTCTGTTCTTTCAATTTGTTTATATAATGGATCACGTTGATGGTTTTCCGTATATTAAACCATCCCTGCATGCCTGGGATGAAGCCTACTTGATCATGGTGGATGATTGTTTTGATGTGCTCTTGAATTCGGTTTGCCAGAATTATATTGAGTATTTTTGCGTCGATATTCATAAGGGAAATTGGTCTGAAGTTCTCTTTCTTTGTTGTGTCTTTGTGTGGTTTAGGTATAAGAGTAATTGTGGCTTCGTAGAAGGAATTCGGTAGTGATCCATCTGTTTCAATTTTGTGGAAGAGTTTGGATAATATTGGTATGAGGTCTTCTATGAAGGTTTGATAGAATTCTGCACTAAACCCGTCTGGACCTGGGCTCTTTTTGGTTGGGAGACCTTTAATGACTGCTTCTATTTCCTTAGGAGTTATGGGGTTGTTTAACTGGTTTATCTGTTCCTGATTTAACTTCGATACCTGGTATCTGTCTAGGAAATTGTCCATTTCCTGAAGATTTTCAAGTTTTGTTGAATATAGGTTTTTATAGTAAGATCTGATGATTTTTTGAATTTCCTCTGAATCTGTAGTTGTGTCTCCCTTTTCATTTCTGATTTTGTTAATTTGGACGCACTCTCTGTGTCCTCTTGTTAGTCTGGCTAAGGGTTTATCTATCTTGTTGATTTTCTCAAAGAACCAACTTTTGGTTCTGTTGATTCTTTCTATGGTCCTTTTTGTTTCTACTTGGTTGATTTCAGCTCTGAGTTTGATTTTTCCTGCCTTCTACTCCTCCTGGGTGTATTTGCTTCTTTTTGTTCTAGAGCTTTTAGGTGTGCTGTCAAGCTGCTGACATATGCTCTTTCCTGTTTCTTTCTGCAGGCACTCAGCTCTATGAGTTTTCCTCTTAGCACAGCTTTCATTGTGTCCCATAAGTTTGGGTATGTTGTACCTTCATTTTCATTAAATTCTAAAAAGTTTTAAATTTCTTTCTTTATTTCTTCCTTGACCAGGTTATCATTGAGTAGAGCATTGTTCAATTTCCACGTATACGTGGGCATTCATCCCTTATTGTTATTGAAGACCAGTTTTAGGCCGTGGTGGTCCGATAGCACGCATGGGATTATTTCTATCTTTCTGTACCTGTTGAGACCCGTTTTTTGACCAATTATATGGTCAATTTTGGAGAAAGTACCATGAGGAGCTGAGAAGAAGGTATATCCTTTTGCTTTAGGATAGAATGTTCTATAAATATCCGTTAAGTCCATTTGGCTCATGACTTCTCTTAGTCTGTCGACATCACTGTTTAATTTCTGTTTCCATGATCTGTCCATTGATGAGGGTGGGGTGTTGAAATCTCCCACTATTATTGTGTGAGGTGCAATGTGTGGTTTGAGCTTTAGTAAGGTTTCTTTTACATATGTAGGTGCCCTTGTATTTGGGGCATAGATATTTAGGATTGAGAGTTCATCTTGGTGGATTTTTCCTTTGATGAATATGAAGTGTCCTTCCTTATCTTTTTTGATGACTTTTAGTTGGAAATTGATTTTATTTGATATTAGAATGGCTACTCCAGCTTGCTTCTTCTGACCATTTGCTTGGAAAGTTGTTTTCCAGCCTTTCACTCTGAGGTAGTGTCTGTCTTTGTCTCTGAGGTGTGTTTCCTGTAGGCAGCAGAATGCAGGGACCTCGTTGCGTATCCAGTTTGTTAATCTATGTCTTTTTATTGGGGAGTTGAGGCCATTGATATTGAGAGATATTAAGGAATAGTGATTATTGTTTCCCTTTATATTCATATTTGGATGTGAGGTTATGTTTGTGTGCTTTCATTCTCTTTGTTTTGTTGCCAAGACGATTAGTTTCTTGCTTCTTCTAGGGTATAGCTTGCCTCCTTATGTTGGGCTTTACCATTTATTATCCTTTGTAGTGCTGGATTTGTAGAAAGATATTGTGTAAATTTGGTTTTGTCATGGAATATCTTGGTTTCTCCATCAATGTTAATTGAGAGTTTTGCTGGATACAGTAACCTGGGCTGGCATTTGTGTTCTCTTAGGGTCTGTATGACATCAGTCCAGGATCTTCTGGCCTTCATAGTTTCTGGCGAGAAGTCTGGTGTGATTCTGATAGGTCTCCCTTTATATGTTACTTGACCTTTTTCCCTTACTGCTTTTAATATTCTTTCTTTATTTTGTGCGCTTGGTGTTTTGACAATTATGTGACGGGAGGTGTTTCTTTTCTGGTCCAATCTATTTGGAGTTCTGTAGGCTTCTTGTATGTCTATGGGTATCTCTTTTTTTAGGTTAGGGAAGTTTTCTTCTATGATTTTGTTGAAGATATTTACTGGTCCTTTGAGCTGGGAGTCTTCACTCTCTTCTATACCTATTATCCTTAGGTTTGATCTTCTCATTGAGTCCTGGATTTCCTGTATGTTTTGGACCAGTAGCTTTTTCCGCTTTACATTATCTTTGACAGTTGAGTCAATGATTTCTATGGAATCTTCTGCTCCTGAGATTCTCTCTTCCATCTCTTGTATTCTGTTGGTGAAGCTTGTATCTACAGCTCCTTGTCTCTTCTTTTGGTTTTCTATATCCAGGGTTGTTTCCATGTGTTCTTTCTTGATTGCTTCTATTTCCATTTTTAATTCCTTCAACTGTTTGAGTGTGTTTTCCTGGAATTCTTTCAGGGATTTTTGTGTCTCCTCTCTATGGGCTTCTACTTGTTTATTTATGTTTTCCTGGAATTCTTTCAGGGATTTTTGTGTCTCCTCTCTATGGGCTTCTACTTGTTTATTTATATTTTCCTGGAATTCTTTCAGGCATTTTTGCGATTCCTCTCTGTAGGCTTCTACTTGTTCTCTAAGGGAGTTCTTCACGTCTTTCTTGAAGTCCTCCAGCATCATGATCAAAAATGATTTTGAAACTAGATTTTGCTTTTCTGGTGTGTTTGGATATTCCATGTTTGTTTTGATGGGAGAATTGGGCTCCGATGGTGCCATGTAGTCTTGGTTTCTGTTGCTTGGGTTCCTGCGCTTGCCTCTCGCCATCAGATTATCTCTAGTGTTACTTTGTTCTGCTATTTCTGACAGTGTCTAGACTGTCCTATAAGCCTGTGTGTCAGGACTGCTGTAGACCTGTTTTCCTCTCTTTCAGTCAGTTATGGGGACAGAGTGTTCTGCTTTCGGGCGTGTAGTTTTTCCTCTCTACAGGTCTTCAGCTGTTCCTGTGGGCCTGTGTCTTGAGTTCACCAGGCAGCTTTCTTGCAGCAGAAAATTTGGTCTTACCTGTGGTCCTGAGGCTCAGGTTCGCTCGTGGGGTGCTGCCCAGGGGCTCTCTGCAGCGGCAGCAACCAGGAAGACCTGTGCCGCCCCTTCCGGGAGCTTCAGTGCACCAGGGTTCCAGATGGTCTTTGGCTTTTTCCTCTGGCGACCGAGATGTGTGTGCAGAGAGCAGTCTCTTCTGGTTTCCCAGGCTTGTCTGCCTCTCTGAAGGTTTAGCTCTCCCTCCCACGGGATTTGGGCGCAGAGAACTGTTTATCCGGTCTGTTTCCTTCAGGTTCCGGCGGTGTCTCAGGCAGGGGTCCTGCCGCTCCTAGGCCCTCCCCCACGGGAGCCCAGAGGCCTTATACAGTTTCCTCTTGGGCCAGGGATGTGGGCAGGGGTGAGCAGTGTTGGTGGTCTCTTCCGCTCTGCAGCCTCAGGAGTGCCCACCTCCAAACTATGATATTCTTAATCCAGTCTTTTCTCTTTCTTCTCTTATTTCCAGAATGAGAGAGTGGAAGCTTTGGGTCTCCCCTCAGAACCTTGGATTATTTCAGTTTCCCTGGAAGGGACATCTGAATCAATGCTAAAAGGTAGGTAGGTGCCAGTGGCGATCAAGTATCTATTACTGCCTTGCACAACAAAGGTTCATATTGACTTAGTTGTTTCATGATAACAAAACATCTGAAGTTGGCAATTTTATAAAGAAAAGGCGTTTGCTTCATAGTTGTAGAATTTCAAGGGCCGATGATTTTCTTTTCTGACAGAATGCCACAACTACCACAGGGTATTACATGCAAAGGAGAGAGAGAGAGAGAGAGAGAGAGAGAGAGAGAGAGAGACAGAGACAGAGAGAGAGACAGAGAGAGACAGAGAGAGAGAGAGCACACATGTGCATGTGCAGTGTATGTATGTGTGTGTATGTGTGTATGGTGTATGTGATGTATGTGTATGGTGTATGTGATGTATGTGTATATGTGTGTATGGTGTATGTGATGTATGTGTATGGTGTATGTGATGTATGTGTATATGTGTGTATGGTGTATGTGATGTATGTGTATGGTGTATGTGATGCATGTGTATATGTGTGTGTTCACATACAGTGTGTGTGTGTATATGTGTGTGTATGTGTGTGTATGTGCGTGTGTGTGTGTGTGTATTAATGTGTTCTTTTTCAAAAAAATCCATCAGTATTCAATCATGGAGGCTCCATTTGACGGCCTTACAAATTCAAATCACATTTTCTTCCTTAATTTCTATTGAATATATGATTCATATAATTTTCTATGTGAATATTCCCACTATTTAGAAAACTTGACAGAATTTTTGCAGGAATCCCAAAGTTTCATCTCATAAGCACGTATTCAAGGAATATTAAATTTAAACACATGAATACATAGGTGGCATTCTCCAGTCTTATCCAAACTATTGGGATCCCACTAGGAATTCATAGCAAATGTGAACATGCTCAGCAAATTCTCAGAGTTCTTTTATTCCATCTACTGACCTGATATGCATCAAAAGGAAGACTAAGCTAGCAATAAATACTTACACCCTTATTTTTTTACTAAGTCTCAAAACCTAGTTCCTCTGTACTCTACTCAATGATCCTCTGACACAGTTTTTGGTAGAGAGTCATAGATTTGCCCAGGAATTCATTTGCCTGGGACTTGTGTCTGGAAACAGAAATATGTATTCTCAGTGCTAAGAAGAATAAGTGGATAAATTGTACAAATATGTGACCCAGAATAAAACCTTTACAGTTAGGTTTTGCTTAAGTTATTTTCATGCTCTCCCTCGCTCTCTTTCTCAATCCTGGCAGCAAATGCTGCACCATCTCATTTCCTTGGGGCTTGTATATATGAAAAGGCATATATCAATAATTTAATTTGAAGAGTTTTTAGAGTTGGAAAAGAGAGGGTTGGATTATGTATTCTGCAGCGAATTCCCTCAATTTACATTTGTTCATGAACTAAGGAGAAATAAACAAGTATGGCATGCTTTTATGTAAGAAGTAGTTATTATACTTTAAATTCAGATCATCTGATATATCAAACAAACACTTTCTGAAATGTAACCAACTCACTGAGATATAAAGTTACCTACAGTTGTGTCACAGCGGTCTGTGACACACTGGGAGATCAGAGTCCCTAAGTATTAGGTTGGGCGTCAGTACTTATCTTTGCTTGTAGACTTACAAAATGTGTGTTCTGCTATTTTAGAATAGTTCTGTCATTGCAATTTTCTATTTAAAATCTAAAGTGTGTTCTATAGACATCATTTTAAGGAGAATAAGTCAGACTTACAGATGAGGAGAAAGAAGCCTATTAACTAAGATAAACAAGGAGAGAGGATAAAATCAGGGAGTGCGGGTTGAAGGCAGATATCAGTGGATTCTAGAATTAGAGAATAGGAGGCTGGGCTGCTTTTTTGGGGAGATGCACATACATTGGGGTATCTGTAAGCAGGCCAGTATGCTGAGGAATGAACATCTGTGTTTCTTAACTTTTCCAGAGTATAGCTGGTGAGACTCAAGAATGGACACTGCATCAGCTGGACAGTAGGGGAGATGTAAGAATGTTGACTGAGATTGGCTTTTAGAAGTAAAACCAAGTGATATATGTCAAATAAAAGAAACAGAGAGTGAAGGATGTCTTTGAGATCTGACCCTAATACAGTATTAGGAGTTTGGTGTTACTTACTGAGATGGGAAAGATCAGAGAGAAAACACAAAAAAGTAAGTTCCTTAATGCTGTACCAAATTAAGGAGGAGGGTAGTGAGACAGGGAGAACAAGAGACTTTTGAATGAGTGGTTTACAATTTAAAGCAAAGAAGGAAAAGGTTTTGGGTCACAACTATAATTATTCTTGTGACAGAGATTCAATTCTGAATGCAAGCTGACAGCTCTGTGTTCTATTCCAGATAGCTCTCTGCTCAAGACAGCTTTCTGCTCACAGTAGCTATGTCTCAAGATAGCTCTCTCTTGCAGAACAAAGCCCAGTCTTTTAATATTGTTGCATAAACTATTTCTTTAGGAATTATACATCAATTTAATCATTTACCCCAGGTTTCCTTTTGATTATCCTGCAAATCATCATTTTATGATTTAACTCCTTGACTCTGAAGACAGAGAGGCACGTGGCCAAAGCAGCTAAATTTTGCTGCTTACTGTAGTTGGAATATGGCCTATGGTTCTATTAATATTATCACCACCTTTCTGTTTTCTAACTCCTTCACTGCTTAAGATTGGCTGCCCTGGAACTTGCTCTGTAGACAGACCTTGAACTCAGAGATCTCCTTGGCTATGTCTCTGGACTGCTGCTCTTAAAGATGTGTATCACCACACCTAAACCTAAGCTTTTCATAGCTATTATTCCTTAAGATCCAGATCAAAGACCTGTGTCTTCCAGTCTCAAGATCTGGATCACAAGTGTCCCCTTCATTTGTGGATTGTAGTTCATTCCAGATTAAAAATCCAAGCTATTATTGTTCAACTGCAAACACAAACAATAAGCTTAGCTGGGTGGGATCTTGCCCGAGATTCCCCATTTCCTAAATCTCCTATCTATTCCTTAATTTCTTTCTGATAAAACTGGCTCATTTGAACAGTGCCCTCTGTTCTTTCAGGTCTATAAAGCTCCTTATACAATTTATATTGCATCCTTATGATTTGAATAGTTGAAAAATCCTGTAACGAACACCTCTCAAACTAATTTTTGTATACTTGAGCTCATGTTTTCAGAGTTCTTTCCCACAGCCTTAAGGGTTGTCCATAGCCACCATTTTTCTGAAGGAATACCAGACAGATTCTCACTTCCTGGAATCAAGCTGTTTCTGATTATAGTGGAGTCACTAACCTTGACAGGGAGAACATACCCCAAAGGAAGAACTTAAGGAAAACACATAAATTATAGCTTGTCTATAGCAAACATCAGCACTCCAGAGGACCCACACCCAGGTTCCATTCCACAGGCAGGAACCATTTCACACCATTCCTTCCTTGGCCATGCTGGACCTGGCAGACTGAAATCTATGTTAGATAGCTTTCTAGAATATAGTGGGTGAGACATAACAATAGACACTGTATAAGCAGGACAGTAGGAGAAATGTAAAGAGTATTGACTGAGATTGCCTTTTAGAAGTTGAATCAAGATATTTATTTCAAATAAAAGAAACAGAGAGTGAAGGATGCCTTTGACGTCTTACCCTAATACAGTGACCAAAAATTTGGTGTTTCTTACTAATAAAATAGGGAATATCAGAGTGGAAACACAAAAAAGTAAGTGCCTGAATGGTGGACCAAATTAATTGAGAGAATGGGGAGGAAAGGAGAAAGAGACTTTTGTATGGGTGGTTTAAATTTTAAAGCAAAGGAATTTTGAGTCACAATTGTTACGTTTTGTGTGACAAAGATCTTTGAACCCACTCTAGTGTTAGTCTGTTATTTCAGCTAGTTGTCAGTTTTATGTTGTTGCTGTGAAAAAGATCATCAAAGCGTACTCCAAACCCATGAGATATCTGTCATTTTTCAGTGGGGAGGTAGCTTGGAGGTAAATTTGAGCATAAAGTAGTATTGCTTCATGGGATTCAGTCTTAGCACTGAAAGAAAAAAGGTAGAATAAAAGGAGCCCAGTCTGTATGATTACAGTGCAATGGTTCAGTTCTGAAGCTGATACCTTGCAGTGAAGAGAAATCACTTCAACTCAATTTGATACAATGAAGACCATGCTAGGTCTGTGGAATAGTCTAAAACTAGCTCCTATACTTGAGTAGGACAGAAATTTTTAACACTCTAAAAAGGCCTTCATTTTTGTAAAAGTTTCAGTGAGAAAATTGATAAAATGTTCCCCAAAGTATATTCAGTGAGCTTGATCAAACAACAGAGAAACAAGGAGCTTGATTAGTAGGGCAATGGATGTGGGTTTGGGGGAAGTTTGAAGGAATGAGGGTAGATAAGAACAAAATATATTGTATGAGATTTTCAAGTAATTAGTAAACTGTTTTAATATATCTCCTAAATTAAACCTATTGAAGTTATTTTAATATAGGTGTATTGGTTACTTTTGTTGTTGTAACAAAATATCTGGTAGAATAAGCATAAGGGAATTGGGCTTATTTTGGTACATGATTCAGGAAGGGGTAAACTATGGTAATGGAATGTGAGGAAGCTGGTTGCATCACGTGGACACCCAGAAAACAGAGAGTGATGGATACTAGGGCTTTACTTACTTTGTTTCTTAAATTCATTCTGGGATCCCAATCCAGGCATTGGTACTAGTAACATTCAGGATGGGCCTTCCTGCCTCAGTTAAGCTCCTCTGGAAACATTCTTACAGAAACAGCCAGAGCTGTGTTTACCTGGTGATTCTAAGTCCTGTCAAGTTGATAGTCAAGACTAACCACAGTACTGAGGTTTCATAGTGTAAGTTTTTACATGAAAGCATTCATAAAATAGTATTTTCAGAAAGTCTAAACCTACAACCAACAACCTGTATCCCAGATAGACCTTCTCAAAAAAGCCCAAGAGATTTGAGCTGATAAATTTATATCTGTTAAATTTGTATCCCTGAATCACTTTTTAATCAAGACACAATACTCAACCAAGTCTCCAAACTAAGAGTATATATCCCTTTTGCATTAGTCTTTCCATACAATATCTTAATTGTTGCCCAAGAATAATAGATAAGATTTTCCATTGCTATGAAGAGACAAGCCACGCCATGACCATTGCAACTCTTAGAAAAGAGTTCATTGGGACTGGATTACAGTTTCAGAGGTTCAGTTGATTATCATCATGTCAGGAAGCATGGCAGCATGCAAGCATTCAGTGTTGGAGGAGCCAAGCCTTCTATATCTTGATCTGACCACACCAGAAGGATACTGGATTTTTTTTCACACTGGGCATAGCTTGAGCATTTAAGACCTCATAGCTCCATCTCCACAGTGACAAATTTTCTCTAACAAGGACATACCTCCTCCAATAAGGTCATCCCTCCTAATAGTGAAACTTCTTATGACCAAAGATTCAACCATATGAATCTGTGGAAGCCGTACCTATTTAAACCACCACATTTATATTCAACTCACTTGATCTTGTTCAAGCCTCTATGAATTCATGAATGTAATTACAAGGTCATATCTAGAGAAACACATTTCACAGTATTTCTCTCCATCTTCCAGGAATTACTTTCTTTTGCCCTCCTTTTCCATGATGATTCCTTAGCTTTAGTAGGGGTTTAATGTAGATGTCTCATTTAGGAATGAGCACTTAGAGTTACTTTGTACTTTGCCCAAAATGAATCTGCATTCAGTCCTGTTGACTGTAAAACAGAGGCTTTTCTGACTGAAGATGAGAACAGTATAAACTGAGTAGAATTATAAACATCTAAAAGGCTATTTGATAACAAGAACATTTAACAAAATAATAAAAGTTCTCCCATAGTGCATATGACCCCCACAACCATGGACTTTTGAGTAGGTATGTGCTAGATATGAGTTATTTCATGTGCAGTAGGCCTCAAAGCCAACCAGAAAGTGGTTGGTTGCCTTCTTTACAGTTAAGCCACTATTGTACCAGTCACTACATCTTGCCTGGTAGGTGAGTATTGTAGCAAGGGTCTAAGACTACTGATGTTTATTTCTGTGCAGCAGAGGTCTCCAAAATAAGACAGGCTACAGGCTATTGCTATTGCTCTTAGATACTGATTATAACTGAATGATAAGACCATATGACTAAATACATTACATAGATTGGTTAGATCATATAGAGAAATCAATCTTTTTTTCCCCTTTTTTTCTTTATTAACTTGAGTATTTCTTATTTACATTTCGAATGTTATTCCCTTTCCCGGTTTCCAGGCCAACATCCCCCTAACCCCCCTCCACCCCTTCTATATGGGTGTTCCGCTCCCCATCCTCCCCCCATTACCACCCTCCCCCCAACAATCACATTCACTGGGGGTTCAGTCTTAGCAGGATGATCAAGATGCGAATGCTTCACTCCTTTTTTAAAAGGGGAACAAGAATACCCTTGGCAGGGAATAGGGAGGCAAAGATTAAAACAGAGACTGAAGGAACTCCCATTCAGAGCCTGTCCCACATGTGGCCCATACATATACAGCCACCCAATTAGACAAGATGGATGAAGCAAAGAAGTGCAGGCTGACAGGAACCGGATGTAGATCTCTCCTGAGAGACACAGCCAGAATACAGCAAATACATAGGTGAATGTCAGCAGCAAACCACTGAACTGAGAACGGGACCCCCGTTGAAGGGATCAGAGAAAGGACTGGAAGAGCTTGAAGGGGCTCGAGACCCCATATGAACAACAATGCCAAGCAACCAGAGCTTCCAGGGACTAAGCCACTACCCAAAGACTATACATGGACTGACCCTGGACTCTAACCTCATAGGTAGCAATGAATAGCCTAGTAAGAGCACCAGTGGAAGGGGAAGCCCTTGGTCCTGCTAAGAGAAATCAATCTTAAATCAATCAAAAAGCTTCTTCCTTGATGGCTAATTTTCATTAGTACCAGAGAGCAATATGTTGTACATTGTCATAACTGACCATATAACCCATTCTCAACAAGATTAGAAGATAGTTCTCTTAACAAATTGTCATCTCAAGTTTTTAATCTACTTCCTGGACTAGTCTAGGGTGTTTCTGCCGACTTTGCATTATCTGAACCTTTTTTCTACAAACATTTGTCTTCTCTACCAAGAAAAATGTGAACCTATCTATAGTTGCCCATTTCTCCAATGAGAACATTTTCTCTTCTATCCTATCTATATGTCTACAATGCTTCACATGATTCTTACAATAGAAGAAATTTCTTATAGTTGTGCTCAATATCCATAGAAAACACCTATCGTTCCTGTGTATATTCGGGGTTTTGTTGTTATTTTTGTTTCTTTTTTCACTTTTTGCCAGTTGTCGTTAAATAAAGCAGAGTATAATGTTGCTAGAATTCAGTGATGAAGTCTCATTTACACCTGTTTCATGTTTTTTGTTTATTATTTGATGTTAGAGTCCATGGTATTCTAGCATCTCTAGCTCATTTCATCTACACCTCTTGTTTTCTGGGTACATATCATCAACTCCAGAGAGCAGAACTAAAACCTCTTGAGAAAGCAATCAACATTGTGTGATTACACCTTCCATAGCTTCAAAGCCTTAGTGTTTAATGCTTTATTTTCTTATTAGAGCCATGCATTTTCTCACTATCTCCTTTTAAATTGCCCTTCAATGAATTTTGCCTGCAAACATCATTTGATTCATCGGCATTATCTTTTCAGACTATCCACAAAATACAGTTTTTAAACTTAAATGTTTTTTCTCAACTTCTATGGTGTTTTTCATGCATGTATAGTTGTGTAACACTTGTGTGGCTGGTGCTTGTAAGTTAGAAGAGAGTGTGGGATCACTTGGAACAGGAGTTACAGAAATTTCAGAGATGGCATGTGGGTGATATGTACTGAACCTAGAGCCTATGGGAAAAGAGCTAGTGCTCCTAATTGCTGTGTAACTCTTGAATCCCAACCAAATAGATGGGATTTTTTTTGTTAAAACACTTAAAGTCTTTGTGCTCCCATCAGCGCCTTCACTGTTGTATTTTGATGGGTCTAAGAAACTCCATACATTTTGTGAGATCTCCTTATAGAATTTGTTTTTTTTCTAAATTGGATAATTTCTTATTTACATTTGAAATGTCATTCCCTTTCACAGTTTCCCATCTATAAACCCTCATCCCATTCCCCCTCCCCTGCTTCTATGAGGGTGTTCCCCCACCCATGTACCCCCCACCCATGTTTATGCCCCTAAATTCTCCTACACTGGGATATTGAGTCTTGGCAGGACCAAGGGCTTCTCCTCTCACTGATACCCAACAAGGCCATCCTCTACCACATATGCAGCTGGAGCTAGGGGTCTGTCCATGTGTAGTCTTTTGATGGTGGTTTAGTCCCTGGTAGCTCTGGTTGGTTGGTATTGTTGTTCTTATGGAGTTGCCAACACTTTCAACTCCTACAATCCTTTCTCTAATGCCTCATTGGAGACCCTGTTTTCAGTTCAATGTTTGGCTGTGAGCATTCTCCTCTGTATTTGTCATGCTCTGGCAAAGCCTCTCAGGAGACAGCTATATCAAGCTCCTGTCAGCATGCACTTCTTGGCATCAGAAATATTGTCTGGGTTTGGTGACTGTATCTCCAGGTAGGCCAGTCTCTGGATGACCTTTCCTTCAGTCTCTACTCCAAACTTTGTGTCTGTATTTCTTCCTATGAATATTTTTGTTCCCCCTTCTAAAAGGACAGAAGGATCAGCACTTTGCTCATTCTTCTTCTTGAACTTCATGTGATCTGTGGGTTGTATCTTGGGTAATCTGAGCTTTTGGACTAATTATCAGTGGGTGTATACCATGTGTGTACCTTTTGTGATTGGGTTACCTCACTCAGGATGAAATTTTCTAGTTTCATCCATTTGCCTATGAATTTCATGAAGTCATTGTTTTTGATAGCTGAGTAGTACTCAATTGTGCAAATGTACCACATTTTCTGTATCCATTCCTCTGTTGAGGGACATCTGGGTACTTTCCAGCTTCTGGATATTATAAATAAGACTGCTATGAGCGTAGTGGAGCATGTGTCCTTGTAAATGTTGGAGCATCTTTTGGGTATATGCCCAGGAGTAGTATAGCTGGGTCCTCAGTTAGTACTATGTCCAATTTTCTGAGGAACCTCCAGACTGATTTCCAGAGTGGTTGTACCAGCTTTCAATCCCACCAAGATTGGAAGAGGGCTCCTCTAATTCCACATCCTCATCACCATCTCTTGTCACCTGAGTTTTTTGATCTTAGCCATTCTGACTGGTATAAGGTGGAATCCCAGGGTTCTTTTGATTTGCATTTCCCTGATGACTAAGAATGTTGAACATTTTTTTAGGTGCGTTTCAGCCATTCAGTATTCCTCAGTTGAGAATTCTTTGTTTAGCTCTGTAGCCCATTTTCAATAGGGTTATTTAGCTCTCTGGAGTCTAACTTCTTGAGTTCTTTGTATATATTTGATATTAGCCCTCTATCAGATGTAGGATTGAAAAAAAATCTTTTCCCAATCTGTTGGCTGCCGTTTAGTCCTAAAGACAGTATCCTTTGCCTTACAGAAACTTTGCAATTTTATGGGGTCCCATTAGTCAATTCTTGAGCATAACATAACATTCTTGGTGTTCTGTTCAGGGTTGGTTACTCTTGGGCCAGGGATGTGAGCAGAAATGGTGGTCTCACCTGTTATCTCAGGTGTGTCAGCCCTTCTGGGAGACAGTTGTCTCCCAGGGGGATCTAGGTACAGAGAGCTGTTTCCTTACAGAATTCTAATGAGAAATAGTGATATCCAGTTGTTTTCTTCATGTTCAATGGTATCTACAAAAGATAACTCACATACCACATGACTAGCAGAAATTATCTGCCTCTATCTTCTCCAGCACTTACTCATTTCTATCTTTTCTTTATATTTCATTCTATTTTCATTCTTCAGTCTCTTATGAATTCTTCATACCTTTCTCATACTGCATAACTTTTCAGCCATACCCCATTCATACTTTCTATCTTGCCTATACTCAGTATCTGGCTTATACTCAATGCCTTCTCCAGGACTACGCACTCTTTAGATTTCATGCTTCACACACTTTTAAATCTTCTTTCAAATCATCCTTCTTTTATTCTAAGAATGACCCTGTTAACTCTCTTGAAAAAGTAACATGGTCATAAACTCTGAATGAAGAATTGAAGACTTTGTTATTTTGTTCAATTAAACACTAAGCCATGCCCAATCCAACTAACCTACTTGGATGGATTTTTCCACTATTGACTGTTTCAGTAATAGAAAGGTAGATGGCAATACTCACCTCTCTGTGTCTCTGTCTCTGTCTCTGTCTCTCTCTCTCTCTCTCTGTCTTCCTCTGTCTCTCTCTGTCTCTCTCTCTCTCTTGCTCGCTCGCTCTGTGTGTGTGTGTGAGAGAGAGATTAAGCAGGATACAAATTATATATTTTATGTTTTTATGACACTCACATCTCTTTACACATATACACTGACTATATATATACATATATACATATATACATATATACATATAACATACCTTTATTTCATATTATTGAAATATTTTTCCTTAACTTTGTAAAGAATGAAAATTAAACAATTTGGAGTAGAATAATTAACATATTCCAGGTAATTACCAGAGGTGGGGGAAATAGCAACTTCAAAGATAATCTTTTGTGTAGCCTTTTATTCTTCATTTAATGGTCTTTGTTTTTCCATTCTTAGGCCCTACTCAATGAAAAAGATGCCATCACCACAAAGTGGATTCATTGACAAAGGCAATTTCAGGGGGTCTCCCTTAATCCCCTGAAACTCAATTATAGGTCACAATTGCAGGAAAATAGTCTACATATTACAACTAATTTCCCATCATGGTTGATTCGGCAGCTTTCGAGCATGCATACCAAGTAGCTAGTTTGTTATTTGGGGTATGAGGGAATTTTAGGGACCATACACTGTGCATACCCAGGTAGGATTCCTTGATGGCTGTATAACCTGATTTCAAAGCTGGTTTCAGCCTGCCTCCCCACTCCATCCCACATCCTCTCAGCCTGCATTTGTCTACAGCAGCTTGATCGGGAAGCCTGTCAACCACATTTGTATATTTTATAATAGCCATTCCAAAGATATGATGGACCCTGGAGTAATGTACTGTACTTGGCAGCGAGTGCTTCAGCTTTTGAGCACATATGTTTCAAATCTGAAAATATCATAGATATATATGGGGATCTTTGTGGAGATCTGTAAGGCAAGCTGGTATTTAACGCAAAAGCAAACCCATTTGGAGCTAAAGCACTTTCCATTAGGTAGTTTGGCGGCTGTTCTATGAGGCAAACTCACAGTGCTCGACGGACACATTTCGATTAAATGCTGCTTTGCATTCTTCCAAAGATGGGAACAATAAGGACGTTTGTCAAAGGAAAAACTGCAGCAAACGATTTCATGTTGAACATCTGTACTCTGCAGTTCATTGTTTGCAAGAGTTTATTGACCATAATTTTGATGCATATAGGTTTTAAAAAGTATAAACTACATTTATCTTGGGCGCCTATCATTTACTTGAGTCTTGGCTTATTTATTTCCATTTTTTCTGGGCATTTTATTTATTTTGGGACTCTGTAGAGATGGAAGAAAATATGGCTTGTGTAAAGAAACTTTTAGTTAGCTCTCCAAAATTGATGAGAGGCATTGTTTTAACAGAAAGGATTGAGCAATTGAATTGATAAATGTTAACACTAAATATCCTAAATCTTTATGATTCTTTTCTGCCTTAGACATCACAAACAAATTCGTAAACTTTAAGATCACTCTTTTAACTCTTTGTCCACCATGGTGACATCTTCAGAGCGAAGTGTAGTGGCCATTAACTCACAAAGCAATCTAGGTGTAGTGGAGTCAAAGGCATTTTATGGTATAGGGATAGGAGCTTGAGTTAAGTTGCCCCCTTAACTTTATGAATAGGTCATTCCTTAGAAAATGTTAACTTTGTGTATCTTCTTTTAAACATGTCCTTTTAATTCAGAGAAACCCAGGCCCAAGCAATCCATTTTACCAAAGCCCTGTATTCCAGTCATGATCGGGTGATAGACTGTTCTCACCTCGATGGAGTATATTAACCATACTATTGCCTGAATATAGATTCCCTAAATAGAGAGATTGACCTCCTAGACCGATTCAGGACTTATTTCTTGATATACATTCTTTCAACAGTGCTATTCACTGTTTCAAAGCAACTCAAGATGTTTCATATGCTAAAAGAGCACTCCATTACTAATCTATAAACCTAGCCCCCTTGATAGACATGTACCAAAAATAGTCAAATGCATAGTGTTAGTTAGGAATATAAACTTATAATAAGGTACATTTGTGGCTACAATCTAAGCACAATTGTTATAATTTAACTCTAGAATATTGATTATAACATAATTTATAGCACTGTTATGTAGTGTGAACACAAAGATATCTATAAAGGACAATGTTTAGCATATTATGCTTTTGGTAAATGCTGTTTTATATTTTGTTCTGAATTATTTGGTTCCAGAGTTTGTCTAAGAAGAAATGGACAGATTCAATGATCTTTATTGATTCCTTTGTGATATTTGATTCCTGTCTTCAGAGAAGTCTTAAAAGGCATTGTTCTAGTTGAGGTAACTAACACCTACTGTTGGTTTTCTGTTTGTTTACAGGGTGTACCCAGGCAGAAACACAGGATGGCTATGTGACCTTCTCCAGATTGGCTGTCTTGACCTCTGGGTCAAACTGGCACTTAGTTTTTACTGTCACTTTCCCTCCAGGTAATTTCACAACAGTATTCTTTTATATCTGTATTTTTTTCAAAAAGTAACCTGTTTCCTTTGTAACTTATATAACTCCTTTCATGAATAAGAAGCCATGATAGTTTGTAGAAGTCGTTTTGGCTATACTCTAGAGCATAAAATTAAAGAGATCTTGTGGAAATTCAGGTTCCAAGTCTATTTAATGAACAAGATTAAATATACATTTTCCCAAAGGTATTACCATTTATTTTATACCTCCTTCCTCTCCTTTCTCACGCTCCTTCCCTTCCTTTCTCTCTTTCTTTCTGCCTTTATGAATTAACACTTATTAAAAAGAATCTATGAGACAATTGAGCTGTTGGATATTTTGAGCACAAATTTTGCATCCTGTTTGCCTCATGCTTTCTATGTGGAAAAATTGAAACAAAATCTGTTAGTATTCCAGTACCTGAAAGCGTTCGTTAAAAGCATGGGTAAACTGTGAGCCAATTCAGTTTTCCTTCATAAGCCATTTGAAGTTATCTGTTTTCTGATCCATCTGATGTGTCTCAAATGAAAATATATAGTAAACACTTGTCTAAAAGTAGTTTTAATTGTTTCTGAGGGAGCCAGGACAACAGCAATGATATTCTAGAAAATCTCTGAGCTAAAATGTCATGTAGAGGTATTCTGAATGCAGTTGTCAAAGAATATAAGAAAAGAAAGCCACAGTTTTTGAGTTATGTGTCCACAGATATCACTTATATCTCTTCTTGACAAAAATCAGTCGTAAATTATTAGTCTTCTCCAAATTACCAAATCAGGATGCTAAAATTGTATACATTAGCCTGTGTTTGGTAAGCACAGAAACTGCAGAGACGTATACAAGTAGATTGTTGAAGTCCAGGAGCTCGAGAGACAAACTTTAGACAGTCTAGTGAGACCTCAGTTTATAAAATGAAGTCTACTGTAGAGAATTTGATAAATCTTCCTTGAAAATGCTTCAGCATAGTGTAAGGAAGAGCTTTAATGACTATGCCTTAAGTCCAAGATTAAAAACATTTTTTCTTTTTTTAATTAATTTATTTTTAATTCAGGATTTTAAAATTTTTATTAGATATATTCCTTTATTTACATTTCAAATCTTATTTCCTTTCCTGGTTTCCTGCCCATAAACCCCCCATCCCCCCCCTCTCCCCCATATGGGTGTCCCCCCCACATTCACTCCCCTTTCCACCCCGCCTCCAACATTCCCCTGCACTGGCGGTCCAACCTTGGCAGGACCAAGGGCTTCCTCTTACACTGGTGCCCCAGCAAGGGTATTCTTTGTTACATATGCAGTTGGAGCCCTGGGTCAGTCCTTGTGTAGTCTTTGGATAGTGGTTTTGTCCCTGGAAGCTCTGGTTGGTTGGCATTGTTGTTCTTATGGGGTTGCAAGCCCCTTCAGCTCTTTCAATCCTTCCTCTAATTCCCCCAAAGGGTGTCCTATTCTCAGTTCAGTGGTTTGCTGCTAGCATTCACCTCTGTATTGGACATGCTCTGGATATGTCTCTCAGGAGAGATCTATATCTGGTCCCTTTCAGCATGCACTTTTTAGCTTCATCCATCTTATCTAGTTTTGGTGGCCATATATATATATATATATATATATATATATATATATATATATATATATATATATATATATGGGCCAGATGTGGGGCAGGCTCCTTCAGTCTCTGCTCTAAATTTTGCCTCCATGTGCCCTCCTGTGAATATTTTTGTTCCCCCTTTTAAGAAGGAGTGGGAGCATCCACATTTTGGTCATCTTTCTTCTTGAGCTTTCTGTGGTCTGTGATTGTTATCTTGGGTAATTCAAGCTTTTGGGCTAATATCCACTTATCACTTAGTGCATATCAAATGTGTTTTTCTGTGATTGGGTTACCTCACTCAAGATGATATTTTCTAGTTCACTCCATTTGCCTATGAATTTCATGACATCATTGTTTTTGATAGATGGTTAGTACTCCATTATGTAGATGTACTACATTTTCTGTATCCATTTCTCTGTTGAAGGGCATCTGGGTTCTTTCCAGCTTCTAGCTATTATAAGTAAGGCTGCTATGAACATAGTGGAGCATGTGTCTTTGTTGTATGTTGGAGCATCTTTTGGGTATATGCCCAGGAGAGGGATAGCTGGGTCCTCAGGTAGTTCAATGTCCAATTTTCTGAGGAACGTCCAGACTGATTTTCAGAGTGATTGTACCGGTTTGCAGTCCCACCAACAATGGAGGAGTGCTCCTCTTTCTCCACAAGCATCTGTTGTCCCCTGAGTTTTTGATCTTAGCCATTCTGAGTGGTGTGAGGTGGAATCTCAGGGTTGTTTTGATTTGCATTTCCCTGATGACTAAGGATATTGACCGTTTCTTCAGGTGCTTTTCAGCCATTTGATATTCCTCAGCTGAGAATGTTTTGTTTAGCTCTGTACCCCATTTTTAATAGGGTTATTTGGCTCTCTGGAGTCCAACTACTTGAGTTCTTTGTATATTTTGGATATTACCCTCTATCAGATG
Organism: Rattus norvegicus; assembly: GCF_021556685.1. NCBI lineage: Eukaryota > Metazoa > Chordata > Mammalia > Rodentia > Muridae > Rattus > Rattus norvegicus. The sequence goes on along the minus strand of NC_141542.1, from coordinate 37,734,424 downwards.
TAGGATTGGTAAAAATCTTTCCCCAGTCTATTGGTTGCCGTTTTGTCCTAATGACAGAGTCCTTTCCCTTACAGAAGCTTGGCAGCTTTATTTTTTCTTAACAATAGATCTATCTTCTGAAATACAAAATTGCCAAGTATTAATTTTGTGAGATATTCTTTTCATACCTATGAATCTGTCTAAAGATTCACGGAAAAACATGCTCGTGCTCCAGCTGTAGGAATTTTTGCCTTAAGTTCACCTTTTTGAATATATGTTTTTAAAGGGGCAGACATGATGCTTCCGACCCTCACCAAGACCCTTGGGAGTGGGACTTAGAAGGATCAGAATCAATGGCACAGATTTCAGAAGTCAGACAAGCAGCAAAAGCAGACTTATTTATTGGAGGAACTGGGCAAACTTTTATACACCTCTCCGAGCATCTCATTGTCTCTCAATTAGCCAGATGAGGCCCTGTCTCTTCCTCATTGGCTCCCTCCATCGCTTGATCCAGCATCTCTAGCCATGACCGGGCAGATTCTAGGTTGGGTTGGGCAGAAGTTATCAGCTACATGTGCTCCAGTGTTGCAGCTGGGCTTGCTTTGCTAAATTCCTCCTACACAGAATTACAGGCCCCTGAATAGTTTGTCCCAGATTTGTCTGACATTTCTGATACTTTGTCCTTTAGTTTTCTCAGGGGTTTACTAAGACTCTCTACATGCTTCATTAAAGGTATCCTAAGGAATAGATTATAAATACAAATGTAAGAAGAATTGCTGACAAAAAGCTTCCAGAACCACATATGATCTTGGCATTTCATTGGTACATTACTGTTTGGTTTTCTTCCTTCTGAAAACTTGCAGACTTGAAATGTCCTTGAATGTTTTCCCTAAACTATTCTTAAATATTTCTTGCTAAATAGTTATCGAAGCTAGGTCTGTGATCCAAAGCTCTGAATAGGAGAGTTTTTAAAGCTTTAAATGAGAATAGATAGAAGCTTAAACAGAGCAAATCACTAAATATTGTTTCTTAAATCACTACTGACATCATGTTGATAAAGATACTGATCTCAAGAGAGATATGTATGTTTTAAGTGTATCAGTGTCCATCTACAATGCTACAAATCAGCCTTCATATGTCCTTCACATTGGTATTTCATGTTGCCATGGTTTTTGCTACAATGTTTTGGCTCCTGGCGGGTCCCTAGGGCATGCATCTGCCAGGAGCTATTTTTGGATCAGCAAATAAAACACACACACACACACACACACACACACACACACACACACACACACACACACACACACACCTTACCTTCTTTTTAAAGTGCCTTACTAGCTCAGTGGCTGGACACTTCTAAGCCTCCTGGGGCTAGCATGCCCTTCCCTCTGGTACTCCTGGTTCAACATCTTCTAAATCTACTTTTAACTTTGCTGCCCTGTTACCTTCTGTGAAGCCCATTGGTCTTTGGTGCCCAAGAAGCTTCCGGGCAGCCTTCCCAGCGGCTGCTTTCCCTTTACTCCTACATTTCGGATGATCTCCCCTCTTCAGCTCTAAAAATGTTCCGTCTGTCTCTCCCGGGCCCTGGCGATTCTTCTTTCCTTTTCCTGCATCTCCACTCTTGAAACTTTAAGGGTCACGCCCTAGCTCCCTTTCTCCAGTCATTGGCTGTATGACAGTTCTTTTTTTTTTTAAAGATTTATTTATTATATATAAGTACACTGTAGCTGTCTTCAGATTCACCAGAAGGAGGGCATCAGATTTCTTTACAGATGGTTGTGAGCCACCATGTGGTTGCTGGGATTTGAACTCAGGACCTCTGGAAGAGCATGTATGACAGTTCTTTATTGGCAATCAAATCCAGCCGGGGGCAGGCTTCCTTTAGCCTGGGTGCAGGACACTGCAAACAGGTATTTTGGGTAACACACTTAGCAAGAGAACATCAGCCTCTATATTTCATTTGTATGTAAATCAAGAAAAAACATACAATCATTTTTCCTGTTGATCTCTTTAATTTCTTATACAAGGGAAAATAATCATTTTTAGTTTTAGCAGTGTAGTCATTGAGGAGCTTGAGAAGTTAAAGTGATTTAGTGTGAATGTGAGTATATGGGATCCTCTTGAATCCTTCCTATGTATTAATAAATCCACCTTTATTTATATGCCCTTCCTGAGACACTGTTAGCTAGTGATGGTGGCTATAGGTTAGTAAGCCTGACTTTCCACCTGACCTTTGTCCCTATGGTTTGGGTTGTGGCCCTTATCACCACTACCTGGAGCCATGAAATTCTTAAATGAATCATGGGGAGCCAGAATCTTTCCTCTTACCCTAAAAACATTTAAAGAAAAAATTTCCATAATTGACATTTCTTAGGAGTCCACGTAATTTACTAATCAAGTTTCCATTCAAGAGTTTTATCTTTAGAGACAGACTGTTTGGGCAACCCAGTCTATAATACCTTTTCCCAACAACACACTGCTAGTAATTTGGTCTTCTATCTTGCTTTTCTCCCACCCCCCACCCCGCTGCCAACACTGACCATTATAGTTCATGTGCATTTTTCTCCTTTATCTCTAGCTTGTGTGCTAGGTCCCCTACTAGAACCCAAGTTCCTGGGGGAGAGGTGACTGACTATATTTGAACAATATGAGCCCAAATTATAGAATGTCTAGCATAAACAAATATCTGCTTATGGAAGAGTGAATATGTGGAGATTGAATTTTGAAAAATGGTTTCATTTTCTGAAATATTTGAAAGCCAGGTCTCCCCCAACCCCAGACTTCTGTTAACTCTTAGGTTCTAGTTGAACCTCTCTGACTTTAACTTCTCAGCCATTGTTGTTGTTGTTGTTGTTGTTGTGGTGGTGGTGGTGGTGGTGGTGGTGGTGGAGGTAGTGGTGTGGGTGTGTGTTTTACATATCTTATATATTCCGGTCACATGACCTCTCAGCTTAGAATCTCCTCTTTATTACAATGCACTATAGTCAGAACATTATCTAGAACATTTTGCCTAACATTTAATGCCTATCAAAACTTCCCTGGTTTCTAATATTTCACACTAAATGTTTTCTTCTCCCGTTTTGTTTATGAATGTGCTGGACCTTTGAACTCTTCTCCAGACAATTTCTTCTTCAGAGTTCTTTCCCTGACCATATTTATTTGTGTTATTTTTCTAGAATGTATTGCATTCTGACTTTTATAAATATTTGGCATATGTATGTGTTGATTCAATTACTAGCTTTTAATATCTTGAATGAGAATGGGAGAGTTAGCATAATTATTATTAATAAAATTGGGGGCAATGTATAAAAATATTAGGAATTTTGTGTGACTCTTTGAGTTCCTAGTAAAATCTATTTCTCTCTCTCTGGGATAGTTGACCTTATGCAGATGCTCGTACCAAGCAGGTATTTAAGGATAATCTGACTGAACTCAGCTCAGACGCAAGCTACATGCTTGCAAATTAGAGAGCAACGGCATCAGATGCCAATATAGCAGCTCTGGGAGCCCTGAGGTGAGTTCAGTCCAGAGTCAAGACATTCAACTGTGGATTCCAAAAAAATTGTCAGGTTCACCCAAGGAAACCATAGCACGAAATTACATGATGTGTCTTTGAGTAGAGAAAAAAATAAAACCAACTGTTTCTTATGAGAGAATTGTTCTGAATTAGCAACTTGAAAAGAGGCCAGCTATGAGTCGTGATTACAAACAAATAATCATTCTGATTGTTATTTTTAATATTTAAAGTAATTGAATATGCTAAAGTATAAATATAAAGCATATTATGTGATAAATTCTGATAGATGTCCTCTCATGTAACTATCTCTATAATTAACATATTCTTCAGAGACTATACATGTTATTTTTCAAATGTACTTGTGTTGTTGTAAAAATATAAAAATAAAAAAGGTATTGAGGTCTTTTACCCCACTAGGTCCACACTGAGGTGCCCCAAGATATCTGATAGATATCTTGGCGAAAACACATCCCAGCCGCACATTTTCCTACACTCAAACACTCACATAAAATAACACAGAACACAATAATCTTTGACCCAATTGGTAATATATAATTGCCCACTTAAACATACAAAGCCTGATACCATCCATCCCTTAGGAACATTGATAAAACCTGTAAATACACAGAGCAGAATCTTAACATCACCTGCCATGGCTTCTCCCCCTCTCCTCTCTCCTGTCTCCTTTCTCCTCTAGTCTCCTCTTCCTTCAAACTTCTCTCCTGCCCATCCTTCCTTCTCCTCCAATGACAGGCCTCCTTCTATCCTATACCTGCCCCTCACCTGTACTTTACAAATTCAATGGGGAGAAGGTTCTGGTGAAGTCACCTGATTCCTGAGTACATGACTAGGCAGCTGTCCTTGGGGCAGTGGAATTAGCATCAAAATACAGATAACTTCAGGGCAAACCACAACATACTTGTAGTTAAATAGGCCATTTCTGGGTTTTATAACTTAAAATACAAGTATAGATTCTTGTAAGCATAAGCCAATCAAGACGCAGATAATTGTCACTACTCCAGGAATTTCCATGGTGCCAATGCAAAAATCTCATCCTCTCACCCATTGGCAATGGGTGTTTGGCAAACACCAATGTGTTTTCTGTCTCCATAGTTCATTCCTTTCTAGAATGGTATGTAAGTGGAATTTACAGAGTCGACCCTGCGGCCATCAGCTTCCCTCAGCACATTGCATTTGATTTTAATTTCAGTTATTAGGGGTTACTGGCCACCCTCCCCTTCCCTGTCTTTTCATCATTCTCTCTTTGTGGGTGAGGAGGCAGGCTGTGGATTCTCTAGACCAACCATTCTGTTTATTCTCCTTTCAAAGGACATTTGGCTGTATTCTGAGTTCGGACAGTTAGGAACTACCATAAACACTTGCACCTATTTCTTTTAAATGTTCCTAAACAAATTCCTTTGCACCTTTTTTTTATACACAATAATGGAATAAGAAGCAAATTTTTATTTACAAAAAAAAATGTGGTTTCAGATGATTCCTAGAGGTGCGCTCTCTCAGTAAGAAGCCCTCATCTTGCCCACCCCCTCCTCCTTCCCCTGAGCCCAAGCAGCAGTGTCTGCAGATACTCCCCAGTTTTCCTGAGAGCAATTTGCTTAACTTTGGGAAGTCTGTTAGCACCATATTGGCAAACCATATGACCCTGGTGAGACAAACACTTTAAGTAATTCCAACAAACTTCAATTTTTAAATTTGTCCATTTGTTTGGTTATATATAGAAGTATCCTATCCAGACTGGATAGATGGCTCAGCCATTAAGACTCCTTGCTGTTTATTAAGTTGTGTTCTCAGCACCCATGCCAGTTAACTTACAATTGCCAGTAATTCCTAGTACAGGGGAACTGGTGCCCTATTTGTGTCTTCTGCTAGCAGCCCCGCACAAGTGCTCATGCACAGAAGTACACATACAAATGCACACAACCTACATGCACACACACACACACGCACACACACACACACACAATCTTTTAACGTACTATCTATACTCTCTGTGCTTTGGAGTAGAAGTTGTTACCTTGTGGGCTGCCAACAGGCTCCCAAAATTTATTATTATTATTTTATTTGTGAAGACTTTTGCCTCAAATGACTCCTTGTCCAGGTGAATAGTTCCAGACATTCTGGAGTGAAGATCATGCTTTCTCATAAACAGACCATGAGAGAGTATGAAGTTATAATATTACAATGATGGAGAAAGCTAGTCTGAGTATCGAATGAAGGATTTAGAAGCATTTCTCGTCATGATAGACAAAGCCAAAATGGAAAGTTTCGACTCTTTATTATCATCCTGCACTTCTTCCAGAAAATAAAAGTTGAATTCAGTTTTGATTCATTTGGTTAGTAACTTCAAAGAAATACTTTTCACATGCCTGTTCTGGGCTAGATATTGATATCTTAATGCATTATTGAAACTTGGCTTTCCTTCCCAAACAGGTACTAATTTAACAGCTCGATCCAAGACCTTTGCTGTCCTGCCTGTGGCCGGCAAGGAGAGGTCAACTATCATCCTGGCCTTGTCCCTGTGCTCAGTGGCGTCTTGGGTGGCTCTAAGTTGTCTCATTTGCTGCTGGTTTAAGAAAAGCAAAACCAGAAGTAGGTGGCTTTGGGGTGGATATTAATGAAAATGTCTGAAGTAGTCATGTGTAATAAATGATTTTCATGTCTTCAAAGAGAAATGTTATAACTGTTAGTGATTTATACAACTCCATGGAGCCCACCATTTCAATAAATACAATAAAGGCAGGAATTACCCAATCTTTAATATTAATGAAAATAATAAATGCTTGCCTTGATTGCATGCTCAATATTGACTGGGTTCTAGGTACATTAGATAAGTAAGTTTATTAATTCCTTAAACAACTTGATGATGGTGAGGTAGTGATTATTATTCCACGGTGGAGGTGTTGCATGGTTAAGTCCTAAGGGTAAATATCTTGGTACTGTCACCTGCCATTAGAAATCCGTACAATTTGTCTCAACAGCCTACTCTTTGATGTGGTGGGTCCCATCTGTAATTCTACTTCTTACACACCTGAGATGGAGAAAGGATGACCGGATATACTTGATAATATCCTTGAGAGTCGGTTTTAGGTACCTCACTGTGAGACACAAAGGAAGTAAAACACAGAGGCAAACTCCCTGGAGGGAGAAAAGCAAGTGCAGGTAGTTTTCCTCAGCAGTGAATAGCTCCAAATAGTCACGCACCTCCCTGATCCAGTCCTCAGAAGCAGAATGTCATGTCTTTAGACAATATCATGCCTTCTGAAAGGGAGTCTCTAATGGGACTTCTTACCCTTCTCCTTTGGTTTTGGAGATGGAATGAGGAAAAACACAGCAGATATGTCACTAAATAAATCTTCTCCTTATACCCAAATCTCACACCACAGACCTTTGAGTATACTGAAGAAGCACCTGTGGTAGGAGGAGCCAGCATGAAACTACAGCTGTAAGCGGTAACCACCAAAAAGGTGCTACAATGAGCGAATGCATAAGGTTCAAATAAGGAACTACATACAATAGATGGAACCTTGCCTAACCACTAGGATGTTCACTGCTTGGACTTGCAAGGACTATTTGAGAAAAGGACAGCACTAATTGATAAACACTGCACCTGAACAGCAGTCAGCCTGGAGATCTTGTCCCTTTCCCCATCACAGTGACTAGAGATAGATAAGCTACTAGTAAAGTCTTTCTCTTTCTGAACCTATATAAACTATATATACATACATATATATATATACACACATATATGTATATATACATATAAATACACACACATGTATATATATACATATATATAGTTTCAAAGGGGTTCTAAATTATATTGCCTATAATGTGTTGAATTTCATTATCTGTACTCTCTATGTGTTTAAATCTGAAATTCTGTCTACATTCTGTTTGTATGTATCTACAGTCTATACGTACATGTGTATATGTGAGTATGTTTGTGTATACATGAGTGTATATGTTTATATGTGTGTATGTATGTTTGTGCTTGTGTTTTTGTGATGTGTATGTAGGTTGTGTGTGTGTATGTTTGTATGTATATATGCCTTCTTTTATGTGTTTTTATATCTATGTTTGTACATGTAGGTTTGTTTGTGTATGTCTGTGTATGTGTTGTATGTATATATTTGTGTATGGTGTTTTCTGATTCCTAAGTAGATTATCAAAATCTTTTATGTCCTATGATCCTCTGGGTTAAGTTATGTAATTTCCACTCTTAATTTACTACCTAATTCCACTAGTAATTCACAGGCCACACACTAAACCTTGTAAATCTCATCCCTTCTGGATGAACTCTTAGTTCTAGAAGTAGATTCTTCTTACATTTATCAATATGTAAGTTTCTCATCTTGGTCCCTTTCTGTTCTTTAAAGCTATCAATATCTGTGGATTCATTTTTCTGACTTTTCAATGACATATCAGAATTTTCACCAACTGTCAATCTGTTTGGACATTGGTTAGGACACTTTTTAGAGTTCTGTGATTGAAGTGCTTCTGCACAAGATGTCACTATTAGATGAATAGATCCTTGTAGTTTACCCAACTCTATGATAGTAAAATACAACATTCACATTTGCAACGTGATCAATTTTTTATGTATCAAAAAATTAGCTCATAATGTCTTAAGTGGATTTATGATTTTGTATTGGGTTGTATCCATAACTATCCTTATCTATATGTAGTCACATTCTCATGATCCCTGTACATTTCTTGGAAGTTTTCTTTGACTCTATTATTTACATCAAATTAAAAGCTTTAATAGCTTTTGTTGTACTAACTGGTCTTTTCCAATGGAAATATAACGTAAACGATATTGAAAGACAAACAGTAAGTGTAGTAATTTTCTAATTTTGTCTCTAGCCTAAATATCTAACATTATTTTGATCAGTAATGAATATAGAATAAGTAGATATTTTGCTTTTCCACAAGTCAGGTGTGTATTTTCTATTTACCATACATTTCAACTAAAACTATTTATATCTCAAGCATTCTAAATCAACATGTGGCTACTAATGTATCAGATGATACAAATTTATATCAAAGGGAGTAATCAGTTTGTGAGTATCTTTAATACCATTTTTTAATCTCTAGACATACTATATACATTCTGTTAAATATACATCACAATCATGATTGAAGGAGATATGAATGGCGGAAATGCCTTCACACTTGGGTGCTTCTTGTAATTTAAAAAAAAAAGTCTTTTAATCTGACAAAACAAGAGGAAAAATGCCTTTTTTTTTCAATTCAGAAATAAAACCAGAAGACATATCTGAATCCCAGGCTAAGGAACAAAAGAAGAATACCCATATCTCTTCCAAACCCAGAGAACTACAAGTAAAGACCGCAAAAGAAGACGCTATGATGGGAGAAGGTAAGGCTTAAGCAGTGACGACCTCTGTGGGTTAATAGTGGCTCCTTTTTTCCTGATGTCAGGTTAGGAAGTGGTTTAGTTCCAGCCCCATTTTTGTTTTTGTTTGCTTGTTTTTGTTTTTTTTTCATTATTGTTCTTAATTAAATAATACCCCAGAGCAGCAAGACACAGGTCTATCGGATTCACTCTGCTAGCAGCCAGTTATTTGAACTGACATTTATATATCTTTTCTTAGAAAAAGATTATTGGTTTCACATTTGAGTTTGTTTAACAGAGACAAGGGAAAAAGCCAGAGGATAGAGGATAGGCATATAATCTTTCCCTTAGCTGTTGCAAAGCTGCCAATTTGGCAACATTATTGAGTTTGGAAAAGCAGAGGGCGTAGTTGCCAAATGCCCGCTGTGCAAATTAGATTTTAGTGTAGAACCCTTAAGATTCGAGTCAGTGTTGCTCAACCACGCCTTGCCGTTTCCTCGGACGGTTAGCAGCATGTATCATTTGCTGTGCTGCAGCATGCACTCCTGCTTCTTCCCCAGTTACGTTATCACTAGAGTTGATGTGAAGCAAGAAAGTTAAGGCTTTACCTCAAATGAATGTCTGACTTTTGGCCTACTTAAGGATGCACAATAGGAATGGAATGACCAGAGCACATGGGCGTGCCAAGCATGGATAGTGTGTGTAAAAAATATCCACATGACTTCCATGACTCTGAAACATTTTAAAATATATGTTCTAGATGGAAAAACAGTTCTAGTTTGCCTAAGCGTCAGCTACCATATTTTCTAGTAGAAAAGGAATGGTTTTAGTGGTTCTGAGTTCAGGTTTAACTGTCATGTGTCGGTTGAAAATTAGAGTTGAATGAGCTTTTCCGTTGTATGCATGCAAGTGAGTTCATTTGTGTGTCCCTGTGTGGGAGACTGTGTGTGTGCTTACATACATAATGTAGCTTGTTTGGGGCCATTCCCCATAGAGGAAATACAATTTTTATTTTTTTAAAAATTACCCAGCTGTATAGCACAGTTCCTCAAACTATACTAAATAGTAATACAAATGAGGATAATAATAATAATAATAATAATAATAATAATAATAATAATAATAATGATAGGGGTAGGAGTGAAGTGGAGATATTGCTAGTATAAAAAATGGAATGAGAAAGGGGACCCAAGAATTCTTTGGCGATTTCCCCATCAAGTCATTTGGATTTTGAGCACTTATCCACCTCTTACAGAGGAAAGCTTCTTGTCCTTTATTGCATGCAGATCCAGGGTGTGTTTGAAATTCTGACTCCAGCAGCTCATCTTCGGCTACATTCTTTAGCAACTGGCTGGGGGGAAGCTGCGCTTGCACCTAACCTAATATGGTTATCTACACATCTCACAGTCTCCTTGCTTAACTTGATGTTATTAAATGCTCCACAATGACTGTGTTTTATGGGGTAGTTTATTAATAAATTATCAGGAACGAGACAAGAAATAGGGCTTCTGGGGATCAGTTTAGACTGGAGAGATGGGAACATCAAAGGGGCCATTTTATTAGGACATCCATGTTAAAAATAGATGTGCTATCTGAGCCCTCCCGGAGGATCATGCTAGATTTGTTTCCTTATCTTCCAAGCTTTGTCTGGATCTTAAAAACATCATTTCCAAAAACGCCTAATTATTAAAATGCCTTAAATAAGTTTGGTTTTGTTCCACTATTTACATGACATTTTAGTTTTCCGTTTCCGTCTATGTTTTCAAACTTTTGGCATTTATTACTAACAGAGTTGGCTTTCCTGCTCGCCAGTGTCTTCCCTCGCTATGGATCCCCTCAGAGATGGAGAAGATTTAGAAAGATGGGCTGAGTCTTACCCCTAAATTTAGATACCAAGCTCATTATGTCATGGACGCAAGAGTAGAAGAAAGGAGGGAAGTGTGGAGAAAGGGGCCCTTAGAGTGCACTGCCGCCAAGGGTTTCGACATGCTGACGCCATCTTTCCAGTTCCTATATAATGCTTCTCTTCTGTGCCTTAGATTTAACAAATCCTCCTTGTCAGATGGGGGAGCAGGAGGATGTGACAATCGTGGCATGGAACCGTGGAGTCGGACAGACTGGGATTACTTCTGAATGCCTCCTTTGACAGAATTTCTATCCTCCAGCTTCACAACTAACCTCCCCGTGCCTTTCAGTTTCCAAACTGGTAAAATTGACATAATAATGCTGCTCCCAGTTGGGGTTGTTGCACAAATTGTGTATCAATTAAAAAAAATTAATATTGGCAAAGGTCACAAGGCAAATCGTAGCATATAATGAATTAACCATGTGCTAGGTATTATTGGATTTCCTTATGACTATGTGATATTCACTCAATTTAGGACAGCCTAACTCCTTGTTAGTTTGCTCAACAGTCTTTCAATTGAGGGACTAGATACTAAGCATTTATTCTTCAGACAGTTTTCCCTAGTCTTTCTCTAAGGAGTTGCCTTCCTCCCTATTTAGTACAGGATACACCCAGACACCAAATTCCCAGCAGAAGGAGTTTGATATCCTGATGGGGGAAGCAGGAGCAAAGGGATGGGATAGGGTGGAGCTAGGGTGGGCTGCCTCTGAATCAGGCAAAGGTATACAGCAAACAGTAGCTGTTTTTGTTTGTATGTGTGTTTGGTTTTATGTTTGTTTGCTTGCTTGTCTGCTTGTTTGTTTTTGCAGAAGTGGATGTTAAGGAGAAAAGGGGAAGTCTGTGCTAGGGTGAGTTGGTAAGCCCTGACTGGATAAGTTAGCCAGTGTAGCCAAATACTGAATTTTGATTACTGGATCTTGGTGTTTTGTCTCAGGAATGAGCCAGGGGTCAAATAAGGAACATGACGGGGCTAGCTTTTGGAATGTATACTAACTGTTTAGCAGGGGCAAAGAAAAGAAAAGGGAAAGGGGAAAGACCTGTCTGCAAAGCTTAGGCCTGCTAGAGAGCCCTTCACTTCCAATTTAAGTAAAAAAGAAATTCTTTCTTACTGGATTAAGAAACATCACATATGTGCCTGCATAGTAGTAGCTGTGTCCTTGAGAACTCCTTTTTACCCCTCCATTAATTTTTTATTCACTTTACAGCCTGATTGCACCCCTCTTTCCTCCTCTCTCTCCCAGTCTCACCCTTACACCCATTTTCCCCTACTCCTCTCTCCCATTCTCCTTAGAGAAGGGGAGCCCTCCATTGGTACCCAGACACCCTGGCACATAAAGTTATTGCAGGACTGAGAGTATCCTCTCCCACTGAGGGGAGAGACAGGCAGACAAGGCATCTCCCTTATGGGAAAGGGATTCAAAAGGTTTGCAACAACAGAGTCAGAGATGTCCCTGATGCAGTCATTAGGGAACGCATAAGAAGACTGATACATATGTGTGGGGGTCCTAGGTTCAGCCATGAGAACTATTTGGTTGGTATTTCAGTCTCTGTGATCCCCATGGGCCCAGGTTTGTTGACTCCATGTAGGCTTTCTTAAACTCCTTGTGCATGTGATAGTTTCCTTCCCAAGGACAGTAACTCTCTGTCCCAGCAATTTTGTCTCCTCTGTATGGCAGCTGACTTACCAATGGCCTTGCAGAGAAGAGTCTCCGTTGTAAAACCAAAAAGCAGAATCAGTCTGTCATTACCTCACAGCCAGAATTGTGGGGACAATTAGTTACATTTGCTTTGAAGGATATTTGCAAATGCATGGAGAAAATAATTTCTGACCAGGACTTTGTAAGGGCAGTTGACACACTGTTGACAATGTGTGGAGACCAAGGACACTGGAATATTCCCTGATGCCTAGTGTCAACCCCACAACAGATATTATTTGGTTCCAAGTGGCGAGAGTATCAGGAATTAGAAACCTGACCAGAGGCTCTTCCCTATTGTTGCAACACGTGGGTGACAAACTAGGAGAATGAATGACTAGTCAAGTTTAGTGCTCCACTCTATATAATATTGAATATTAACATTGGATATTTATTTACTGTGTTTCAAGGAGATGTTATCTGCTTTCCTACCTTATATCAAATTCTAACGTTTGGAAACTCAATTTTAAGGATAATTAGAGAATAGCATTGGCCAATGAAGAATAAAGAAATCATAACAGACAAGTATCCAGTGCAATTGGGTGCTAAAGGGGGAGGGACAGTATTTTGAATGGCATGTTTAGCCCTTCTAAGTCCTCCTGAATCATTTTATACTGTTTTGAATCTCATTTGTTAGGGACTTGGTTGTCCATTTTGCAGAAACTCTGGTTCATAGCAATGCCAGACAAGTCTTGCATTGGTATCGCAACTCAGACCCGTATTGAGTTTTCTCTGTTTTCTTGACCCCTTAAACTGGTCATAGCACATTTGTCTCCCAAGCTAGACACCTCCAAGTTCTGTTTTTTTTTTAGTTTAGTCTTTCTCATACTTCCCTCTTCCTTGTTTACTGAATCTTATCAATTCAGCCACTTTTTATTGTTCTTGATGTACTTCTCTTTTTGCTTCATTTCTCAATATCTTTACTACAGCTACATTTACTGTCCCAAGGCCTGTGTTGTCCCATCCTCTCCAGTCGCTTGACCCTCAATGACGGTATTCCCTGTGTACAACATAGTGACCTCCTTCAAAATGTTCTCAAATCTGCCCACATATTTAGTTTCTTCCATTTCTCCCAACTCAAGATGAACCATTTTTTTAGATTCCTTTAAGAGTTTATAATATTCCCCTCTTGTCAACTTAGCGCAAGGTTTACTTATGTCTACCTTATTATTTGATATAAATTTATATCTTCTATAAGCATTACCTCTTTTACTATAGTGATTATTATATTAGAAACCACAGGGAATGATAGGAGAGATGTTTATACAAGCCCCTGAGGAAGGACAAGTTTATTTGGAAACTGCTAATTAATAGCATTTCTATATCTCATTAAAAGGGGGAGTAAATATTTCCTATTTTCAAAGCATGAATAAAATCTAGCACTTACTTTCTTAAAATAACTTCAAAATAAGCACCGAAAGTTCTGTTGCTACACAGTATTTCATTAACAATAAAAATTTAGATTTCCCAAATATGTACAAAGCAAATAATTTAGTCACATCACTTTACAACACAGTTTGACACGATGGCAGACATAAATCAAAATGAAAAAGACAGCATTGGAAACTATTTGTCGATGATATTAGCCTTTAAAGCTGACCCCTTTCTTTGTAACGTTATCCTGGCTTAGGAATTCCATTATAATAACACAAAATGAACTAACCCAACAAGTGCATAGAATGTGGTTAGGGAGTGTCATGTAGTGGCTTAAATATGTGGTCAGTTTTGAAAGATTTTATGGAAAGATACAGTGAGCCAATTCAAAACTATATTTTGCCGAACAGATTAAAGAAACACTGAATATGGTAGGAGATGATCATATGTTTATGATATATGTTTCATAATTACCCACCTATTGATTTATTTTAATATGATTTCAATCACTTTATGTAATGTCAAATGGTATAAAATGATTCTATATTTCATCATAAAGTATTAATCAATGAGGTGGAGCCAATCCTCTAAAATAAATTAAGTAAATTGATGCCATGGCTGTGGAAAGGTTAGGATCTAGCTGAGAGGTAAAATTCATGTTACCACTCTTTAGATTCTGTGGGAAAAAAATATGTATATATATATATGTATGTATATATATATGTGTGTGTGTGTGTGGTGTGTGTGTGTGTGTGTGTGTGTGTGTGTGTTGAAAATATTGGAAATAACTCTATCTATTAGATTTTAGGTAACTTAGGTTTAGAAAAATAGCCTATGGTAAAAATAAAAACAATTGAGAAGTGCAGATAATTCCAGAGATAAATAGGAATAGAAGAAAGATAAGTATAGTACCACATGTGACACACATTACTCTGTATGTTAATATAAAAGCATCCGTAAGGAACACTGCCTCCACAGGGAATTAGTCAGCTTGACTACTTAGAATATTTACCTAGATCTGTTTTTTAAAGAAAAAAAAAGCAAGAAATTAAATTTCACAAACATAACTTTGCTGAATAAATTGACCAGACACAGCCAGAAATTGAGTATTTCCAAACCAATAAAGTACAGGTGCTAAGGACAATATGTAAGAGACTAAATAAATTTCCTTCTCTGTTCTATTTTCTCTAAATTTCTCTACATCCTGAAGAACAATGTATTGCTCATTGATATAAATGCTAACTTTCACACTAAGGAATAGAGAATCTAGTTGGAACACAAGCAACAGGGTTTACTAACTGTATACGTTCTCTAACACATTGGCAGGTTTCCCAGTCCTTATGACAAACAATGGCGTATATTCCTTCTCCTATGGGACCTCCACTTCAGATTGCATGAGTCTCATAGAAAGTTACTGTCTTGAGAGCTTACATGGTTCAACACTGAGCACCATATATAGAACCAGGTTAAGAAAAAATAGGAACATTTCAGATGAGTGTTGGGAGCCAGAGGACACTCATAAATTCTTGTGCTATTAGAAAGAAAAAAGAAAGAAAGGTAGAAAGGAAGGAAGGAAGGAAGGGAGGAAGGAAGGAAGGAAGGAAGGAAGGAAGGAAGGAAGGAAAAAAGAAAGACACCAAAGAAAGACAGAGCAAACCGTGCAAGAGAGAGGCATAACATGTGCTTGCCGTTTGAGAATGATCTCAAAATCAAAAGAGACGACGGAGCTGCAGAAGTTAGAGGTTGCATGCACTCTTAAGGCCCTCAACACAATGAGTCCTTATTTGAGAACAGGGATATGTCTTGCCCATGTTTTATAATGTTTTCCCCAAAGCTGATCACGTCTGATAATGAATAGTAGGAAGCATGGTTGGGTCGTCTGAAGTCATGTTTCCATTTTAGTGGAGACCCATCAACAAGAATGGTATGGGAAGGAGGCATGTTAATTCATATGTTTTGATACTTACGATCCTTCCTTCCCTAAAACCGAAACACTCAGCTGAATGCCTCAGGATACATATCTGCCATAAATTCATTTTTTTATCTAATTTGTCTGAGATCTAAGCTTCCTGTGGAGGTCTAAGATCAAAGGAGTTGATTCTTTCTGATGTTGGCAGTGATACATAATGTGTGCTGACTTAGTTCTGTCTATAAGCTCACAGTGGGAGGTGGCCAGCCTCCCTGGGCACCTTTACACTGGGAACTTTCATTTCAGCATGGGAGTCTGTCAGGTGTGTTGCTGATTGGAGCTGCCATGTAAATAATTCATGGGAGCCCTTTTATTTTAAATGTTTAGGGGTCCGCAAAAGGAAGCTAGGCTTGCAGAAGTCTTTTATGAATAGATGCAGACTTGAAAAAAACAAAAACAAAAGGACAGGGAGATTTCCAAGGAAGGTCTCTCAAAACCAGGCTGAGAACATCTTCAATGGGTTCAGAAAAAGCGACTTGTAGTGTTTGATTCCTCAGCTCTGTAGTCGTATTGGTTTTATCTAAGGATTCAAATGTAAAGCCCGTTTTTCTTTTAAAGTCTGCTTCTACGTGACCATTGATTATTCTTGTTCCTGGTTATTTGCTGTTGCTGGAAAAACCTCCTTTTCCTCCTAGTGAGAACAGTAGTTTTGGGGGTGATACCAAGTCCAGTACAAGCTACATAAGGAGGCATGGTGAT
This sequence comes from Rattus norvegicus, assembly GCF_021556685.1. Taxonomy (NCBI): domain Eukaryota; kingdom Metazoa; phylum Chordata; class Mammalia; order Rodentia; family Muridae; genus Rattus; species Rattus norvegicus. The sequence goes on along the minus strand of NC_141542.1, from coordinate 37,717,915 downwards.
TGTGCAAAGTTGACCACAGGAAACAGTTCCTCCCTTGAAGGCTTTCAAAACCCTGTGAGGAAGAAAGGGCCAACACACAAGTGAAGGTGGCCAATCGTGGCAGTCTCATAGGCCAAGGGAGACACCTCAGTCAGTGGGCCTTGAGATACAAATCCATGTAGCTGAGCTTTCAAGAAATGTTTGTGGAAGGAGTCACAGACCCTACAGGAGAATTAGCATAACCAGGAAGTTCCTATAGCTCTCAGCAAGAGAATCTTTCCTGTTAGGTGACCATGGCAGGTAAATAGCAGGCAACAAGGGTCTGGAAAGGGATAGCGGGCATGTGAAGAACATGTACTTCTCAAATATCAATCCATCCCTTGGACATGATAAGAGCAATATGATTTCTTCTCACTTTTCTACCGTGAATAAAAAGCGCCATTTGTACATTCATCGCTGCAACTGCCTTCATTTGCCTTCACATCCCTTTTCAATCTGCCGTTACAATGAACTGAAGCTGAAACTGGTACTCTGTGCCCAGTTCCTTACGGTAAAATAAAGATGTGCCCATTGTCTTCTAACAAAGAGAAGAAGGCAGCGCTCGGAGAGTTGGAACTCTATAATATGCCAGTTAATAAATTGCCAAGTCCAATGTGTAACCCCAGATAAAGGACTGTAGGGGAGATTCGAGATAAATGGGTAAATGTAGAGGATGGTGTTACTGCTTCCTAAGAATTTGGACAGATCTCTCATTTTGTAAACAGTAAGGCACATGACGTTGTCTGTCGCATGCATTAGAGAATAGTGCAGAGTGGAGGGATGACTCTCACACAGCCAGCTTTTAGAAGAGGAGAGTGAGTGCTCACCATGACTTCTGTCACTAATGTCCTTGTTTCTTAGATCTCTGCACTTGTTCTAATCTTTGCACAGTATTGGTGTGGTATTGGCCTCCACCAACTGTGTATAGCCAAATGCTTGAATTATTCCAGACGGTCTGTTCCTGCTTTATTTGTAGTCTTAAAAATTATTTGTCTCTTAACTCCTTTATATCTAAAGCAGTGATAATAACACTTCATACATCAGAAAGTTGTTTCAAGTGTGAAACTACATGTGGAACTGGAGTGGAACATCTGTTGACTTTTGTAATTGTGATATGTACTAGTTAAGATTATTAAAGCAAATTTTTAGGTTTTTTTTTTTTAATTCAGCTTTCCGAGTAAACAGGTTGATTGGCTTGATGCTTGGCCTTGGCTGTGATTTGACACATATTTACATATTTTCAAATTTGACTCATATTTACAATTAAAAATATTTCTTAACTTAATAACATCATGAGTGGTTTTTTTTTCTTCTTCTGGGAATGATATAATCGCATTTTGGTTACATGGTTAATATTAATTACAAGTTGAGTAGGCAAAATAGTACTTTTTAAGGAAAATATTTCTAAATTTATTTGGAAATTTGGTGAATAGATGTCATTCAATGTTTTATTCTTTGACTATGCTGTCATGATGGCTAAATATAGAACTTGAGTATAGAATATAATAATCAACTGATTGAAAACAAAGTCCATTCTTCTCTTATGTTCTTTTTATAGACATGAGAATGAAGGTCATGGAGGGAAGGCAGAACCAGTTTTCCCAACACTCAATGGATGGAGTGTCAAAAAGAAAAGTTAGCCGCCGTGCTGTCCCAGAGGAAAGAACAGCTACACCTGCCCTGAAGATTCCCAGAACCACCTGTGTCCCAGGAGCTCTTCCTCAGCAGTTGACTCTGCCGGAGCCTGGGAACTGGCAGGAGGCCCAACAGCAGCTGCTTAGATACCAGCTGGCAGGCCGCGATCAGCTGCTTCTGTTATGCCCAGACCTCAGGCAAGAGAGGCAGCAGGGTCAGGAGCCTAGCCAGCTGAACAAAGGGAGTGGCCGCTGCATGGGGCTGTCTCAAGAGAAGGCCACTTGCGTTCCCACTGAGACCTTCTGCCTTCACACAGCTCCACCAGAAACTATCCAGTAACAGCTGTGGGCGCGGAGCACTGTGGGCGTTTGTATGAAAAGGAGAAACTGTTCAAAATTATTTCTACATGGTGAACGGGGGAGGAGAGGTCTGATCTGTTTGGACAACTAAGGGAGAATGGGGACGACTGTAATTAAGCTTCTCTTAGAGCCAACACTCAGGATGCTTCAGGCTTGTCTTATGGAAGACCTGTGATAGATTTAGTTAGCTGATGTTGTATCTGCAGGACTACAGAAATACTCAGGAGATATCTTACACCAAAGCTTATCCCCCAAACAGAGGTAACATAATAAGAGTTACTTGTAGATTTTATTTCGTGGTTTAAATTTAGTAATTATTGGGAGCTTTCTGCATTGCAAGCATTATTATTTGCACCTCATGAGTATTTGTACATGAAAGATGATGGTTACATAGGCTTTGTTGGGATTTCAGTTAAGAAAAAGATATGAAAACACTAAATTTAGGCAATTTTTATGTACTATAGGTACATTTCACACCAGGTATTTATATGAAAAGGGGAAATATTCAAAGCTACTTCTCTGTGGTAAGTGGGAAAAGAGAGGTCTGATCTGTTTGGACAACTAAGGGAAAAATGTGGACTCTCAATATTTTGACTTAATAGTTCTAATAATTTCTTCTAGTTGGGTAAAATTTACAACTACCAGGGAATTTTTCTAGAAGACTAAACATAATCTAATGGTAAAGTGGACTAATGGCTCTCTTATTTATCAGAGAACTGATTTTTGTTTCCCACAAAAAGCAAGTATAAGGAGTGCCCAAGAGACTAGAAAAGAAATCTTAGGTATGGTCTTTTGAAGCTGTGTTTAGGGAGATGAAGCAAAGAGGTAGCTGATGCTTTAAGAAAGAAAGTGCATCAATCACCCTCTCTAAACTGCTGAAAATTTTATAAGGAATAGATAGAT
>NC_141542.1:37407500-37410000 GCF_021556685.1 Rattus norvegicus | reverse complement strand
TTTTTCCTATTGCTTACAATGAGAGTATCCATTGCAAATTAAGTAAATAATCTTTGACAAATGAAGTAAAATTTGGAGGATGGTAGAATAGCCATGGCTCTTTCCTGCCGTAGAAATGGTTGTATTTAGGTCTATAGTCTTAAAATGGATACTTACTCTATTAAGCAAAATATAAACGCAGCATAGCACTGTACAAACCAGACTAGAAGTCATATTCTATGTTATTGTTTCATGATTGATATTGTTGATTATAATCTATGGATCATTTGCTAAGGCTCCCCTTTTAAGTTATCTAACTTTTTAACAATTGGAATTTTAAATTAGTCTTTGTTGTCACATAAACTCCATAGGTCTCAAATTTTATATAAAGTTGAAGGTGAGTTGCTATCAATCAATTAAATATTGTTGAAGTTTTTTTTATAATAACTTGACCTAGTGTGACTAGTGCTCACTGACTCACTGAATTCATCATTTTGTAACCACATCTGGCTTCTACATAGCAATTGTCTCATTTACATATGGCGAGGCCATAGGTTTGGGGAGGGAAAAACAGTTTGTCACCACTACATCTGTCTATGCAATTTTGAAAGAATGTTTTTATAGCTATTTATTGAGTAATTGAAAATACAGCATCTTCAGTCTCTCTTCCATTTTTTTGTCCCTCTCTTTGCTTTGGACGGAAACATCCAGAAACTACACCATCTAGGGATCCATCCCATCTGCAGACACCAAACTCTCACACTATTGCTGATGCCAAGAAGCACTTGCTGATAGGAGCCTGGGATGGCTTCCCTCTGAGAGCTTCTACCAGCACTTGACTAATATAGACGCAGATACTCATAGCCAACCATCAGACTGAGCCCAGGGACCCCAATAGAAGAGCTAGGGGAAGGACTGAAAGAGCTTTAAGGAATGGCAATCCCATAAGAAGAACAATATCAACTAACTGGACCAGCCAGAGCTCCCCAGGAATAAACTATGAACCAAATAACTCACATGGAGGGACCCATGGCTCCATGGGTAGCAGAATATATAAGTAGCAGAGGATGGCCTTATATGACATCAATGGGAGGGGAGGTCCTTAGTCCTGTGGAGGCTTGATGCCTCAGCACAGGAGAAGGCTAAAGTGGTGAGGCAGGAATGGTGAGTGGTGGGAGGAGCACCCTTATAGAGGCAAAGGAAAGGGGAGAGGGGGGATGGGAGGGTTTTTTTTTGAGAGGCAACAGGGAAGGGGGATATCATTTGAAATGTAAATGAATAAAATGATTAATTAAAAAAAGAAAATACAGAGCCACTCTTAGTGTTTTTTCCTTGTTTATAAGTTATTCCTAAATGATGTCAGTTCTTATTGTTTCCTCTTTGAAAAGTAAATTTCTAATTCTATTAATCCTTGGAGAGTGGAGTAAATGTGTCATTACTAGACATCTGTGGATATGTGGTCAGGTACTTGAGAACTTGTAGAACATGCAACTCTCCAGACCAATGCAAGGCGTTCAACTTCCCAACATCTGGACAGTTTTATCCCATCTCTCACATGGCTACACTTGCCATTACCATCTCCAGGAAGAACACTGGAATTTATGATGCTCACATGAGGTTATTACACTGCTGAATGTAGCTTGGAACGTATGTGGAGTTTTACAGAGCATGTCTAATCCTAATAACCAACTATTGGGAAAATAAAGACATTGTGTTCAGTCCAGTGTTGTTTGCGTTGTTTTCGTTTCTTCCTTTAGAACTTCTTTCATTTTTTTCAAGAGAAGTGATGAAAAGGAATTTTAAAATAAAGTACCTCCGAGTCTTCTGCATGTTGTCTTTCTCACTCAGCCCGAAGCAGTTTCTCATGTGAACTCAAGTGTTGAGATGCTAGGTAACAGTGACCTATTCTTGGGCCTCAGCAATCAAAGATGCTTCTGATAAATGCCTCCATGACCAATTGGAAGTTTCTAATGGATTTCAGATCACGTAAATGTGGTAGGGGGAAGAATTAGAGATGTAGGTACTAAAAGGCCCTTCTTACTTTCTGAAAGTTTACTAACTTGAGCCTGTAAACCAGACTAACAGTGGATACAGTCACAGGAGGGAAGGCAGGAATCCCTGTTAACATGCAAACATGTAGGACTACATATATGGGAAGCTCAAAGGACAGTCAGATAATTGCAGCTTAAATATGTTTTGTTTTGTTTTTAAAGATTTATTTATTTCCTGTATGTGAGTACACTGTTTCTGTCTTCAGACAGACAGGAAGAAGGCATTGGATCCCATTACATATGGTTGTGAGTCACTATTTGGTTTCTGGGAATTGAACTTAGGACCTCTGAAAGAGCAGTCAGCACTCTTAACCACTGAGCCATCTCTCCAGCCCCTTATCTATGCTTTTGATATTAGAAGGGGAATGGACAGTGTTGCAAAATTTAGAGGAGTAACTGGTTTTTAAAGGAGATGGGTAGGCTCAAAGTGCTTATAGCTAGAGACAAAGGTCTTCTGAGCTAGGAAGGAG